>NC_056679.1:34885409-35000409 GCF_018350215.1 Panthera leo
AGGGGCAGGGGCAGGGGCAGAGACAGAAGGAGAGAGAAAATTACAAGCAGGCTCCTCACTGTCTGCACAGAGCCAGACAACCCCCGCTCAATCACAGGAACCGGGAGATCATGACCTGAGCTGAAGTCAAGAGGAGTAGGAAGCTCAACAAACTGAGCCACCCAGGCGCCCCCCAAACAACTTAGTTTTTAACAGGACCTTTACAAGAAAGAAAGAGGTATGTATTGCCCTAAGCAAATTGGGCACTTTCACCTGACTGGTAAATTAGAAACCACCTGGCACAGTGGTCTCACACACTGAGCAGAGATGTGTTTTTGAATAGTTGTGCACAGCATAATTAGAGTAAACATAGAAAATCTGTGCTGTTCTAAAGGCATTCATTTTCATATGTACGCCTAGCACCCAGTATAGTGTTTGACACATAGTAAGCATTGCATAAATATTTGTTGAGTAACCAAATGAAAGAATTCCAATTTATAAGATATGGGGACAGAAATGGCAAATAAGGTAACTATTGCAAAAGTTCTTTGAAGAAAACAAAACAACAAAAAAAAGGGGGGTCAACATGCTGAGTTTCAGCTACCCCAATCCCAATTAATAATCAAGGTTCTATATTACTAGAGTGAAAATTTTTGAGAGAAAAAGTAGATTGCTTCCTGAGAGCTTCTGTAATGCTAATAGAATCTTTAGACTCCATTGTCACACTGATGATTCACTGGTAAAAAGCAAGCACACTTTTTTTTTGCCCTTCATTATCAGCCCATTTCTGGCCTGATTTGCTTTAGATGATTTAGACTCTGCTGCACCTGAACTGTGACTTTCCATATCAGAAGAGGGAATGAAAAATGAACAAAAGGC
This sequence comes from Panthera leo, assembly GCF_018350215.1. Lineage (NCBI taxonomy): Eukaryota > Metazoa > Chordata > Mammalia > Carnivora > Felidae > Panthera > Panthera leo. The sequence continues at coordinate 34,886,268 of NC_056679.1, forward strand.
AAAGGGGGCAGGGGAATGTAAGAAATAAAATACACTGAGAGTTTTTAAAAGACAAAAACCCAAAAAACTCAACATCCTGCCCTATCTTTATGCTTTAGGTTCAAATTTTAAGTCCTTGTAGAACTTCTCCCCACCCCTGACTCCCAAAAAATCTGTCTTCTTGCATCCAAAGGGAACTGCTTTATGGTGTGGGAGGCAAAATCTTTTTTTATTTTTTATTTTATTTTTTTCACACTGTATGCAGTCCATTGCAAGGGAGTCAGGGACTCCAGCCACATACACTACAAGGCTCTATTTGGCATTCTTTACTACAACCATTCAGTGTGGCAACAGCTACCATTGGTCAGTTAAAACTCTAAGCATGTCTTTTGCCTGTTATTGAGCAACTTTGATGATTTGTGAATAATATTAAAATGTTCCAGTGCCCAAGAAGGCCAGAGAGGAAGTACAAACCAAGCCCCTTTTACACTGTATAGCTTCCATTTCTGTAACCAGGCCTAAATGACACTGTGAGTGGCCTGGGCTCAATATGGGAATTCAGAACAAGCTCTACAGGCATTACCAAAAGGACTCATAGTTACCTTACCCAATGATAAGACCAGGTGCAGGATTAATCTTTTATTTATAAACCTCAGTATTAAGAGTATGTATGTGTGAGTTTACACTCAAACACAGGTAAATCATTATTTTTAAGAATAGCTTGAGAAACAGAAAGTCTAAGTAAATATTACTCACAAGGTGAAAATGAGAACCCTATTCTGATCTGCATCAGCGCCATATTTTTATGGTTTCCCTCTGTAGAAAATTACATCTGTGATACTAGGCACAAAATGAGGGGAATGTATCCTGTCTGATGCAGCCATATTGGTTTATATGCGGATAGCTATATAATTAATTGCTATGTTAGCGCAATAAAAAAATTAAAATTCTTGAATACAATACTTTAAAATCAGGCTCCACAAAGGATCACACCAAATCCCCCCCCCCACATTGAAAGCATTAATACTATTCCCCCATTCTTGTGTGAGTCTGATTCTCCTCTCCCTTTTCCTTGATTATTTAGCCCGGCTACATAGAACTATATTGCACATTGAGCACTTTGTTGTGTGGAAGCTTTTTGTCAGTATTAGAATAACAAAATCATTTAAATGTTTGTTAAATTTGTCCAGTCTCTCTTCCATGGAGAAAGAACCTGAACTATCGCTTTATAAAATATAAATTTTAAGAGGAATCAAGCTTACTCTTAATCAAAGACTTCCGAGAGTAGGCTACATTTCAAAAATCCATCAGAAAGCCATCATGTCCTTTAATGCACTAGGTTTTATGAATTAAAGCTGCTTTCCCTGGCCCTTCTGCACATTAGCATTTTTGATTGCTGGTTAGTAAACATAAGCATCCTAATGTGTTCTTCTAAAATGATTTTTGAGAATCTTTATAGAGCTTCTTTGGCTTATCTATATTCATAAAGATGAAATCATCACACCTGCAAAATTTGCACTATCTGTAAGGTAGTTACAAGCCAGCTTTGCCACCATTTGTCCAATAATAAGTGGAAGAGAAGAAAAAAATTAAAATTCAAATGCCGATTTAAGATCTATCTTCTTAGAAGATTTCAAGTATGCAATACAGTATTGCTAACTCTTATCACCATGTTGTACATTAGACCTCCAGAACTCATTCATCTTGCTTAACTGAAGCTTTGGACCCTTTGACCAATACCTGCTCATTTTAACCCCACCCGTCAGATCCCTGACAGATCCCCCACCACTGTACTCTCTGCTTCTATGAGTTTGGCTGTTTTGTTTTATTTTCTTGAGGTTTCATTGACATATAACATTGTATACGTTTTAGGTATATAACCTGATTTGATGTCCGTATATATTGTGATAGGATTGCCACACTAGTTTAGTTAACATCCATCAGCACACATGGCTACAATTTTTTTCTTGTGGTGAGAATTTTTAAAATCTACTGTCTTTGCAACATCCAAATATATAATATAGTATTATTAATTATAGTCAGCATGCTGTACATTACATCCCCAGAAGTTATTTGTCTTATAACTGGAAGTTTGTACCTTTTGACCACCTTTGCCCATTATTTTTAATTCTACATACAAGTAGAATATACCACCTTCACCCTTTTTATTTTTTAGATTTCGCATATAAGAGAAATACATACAGCATTTATCTTTCTCTAGCTGACTTAATGCCCTCAAAGTCTACCCATGTTGTCACAAATGGGAGTTCTTGATATAGTTTCTAAGAATCTGGCACCATGTAAGTATGTACTCAATAACAGCTGGCACTGAAGGATGTAGCGATGAAAAAAATCAACTTTGTCAATTATTATTTTCTTCCCTACATTTTTAAGGGTACAATAAAATTGCATTGTACCATCTGCACAAGAAAATTAGTCTAACAAGAAAAAAGCTACTCTGCAATGTTCACTGATACTTCTGCTCACTCCATTCCAGAAGAAGCTGTCATGCTGTGCTTCCTTTGCTATCTGCACAGATGACAAAGCATGCAGTTGACGGCAAGTTTATATTGTGGGGGACACCAATGATTTTCAAATGGAAAGTAATCACATTTACTGAGATCTGAATCTATGAAGTTTTTGATTTTTTTTTTACTTCAAGTTATTCTTAAGGTAATTTTTGAGATTTTTTGATAAGAATTTAAAGGGTAAGGATGCCTGGGTGGCTCAATCGGTTGGGTGTCTGACTTTGGCTCAGGTCATGATCTCACGGTTCGTGGGTTCAAGCCCCACATCATGTTCTGTGCTCACAGCTTGGAGACTGGGCCCTGCTTTGGATTCTGTGTCTCCTTCCCTCTGCCCCTTGCCTGCTCGCTCGCTCTCTCTCTCACTCTCTCTCAAAAATAAACAAACATTAAAACACATTTTTTAAAGAAAAGAAAAAGAATTTAAAGGATAGGTGGTAAGCTTAGAAATGAAGACAAACCCACAGAATGAATTCAGTCAATGCCAGTTTAGAGTGTCACATCCAAATTCTGTAACTACATGTCAGTAACTAGTCAGGTTCAATTAAGGCTAAAAGAAACTTTCTAACTAACACAAGAGTCATAAGTTAGCACTGTAGTGATGAGGTTGAAATGCAAATTTATCCTGAAATATATAAATAAAGAAAAAAAATGTAAGAAACAGGAGGTCACCTCTGTATTCATGTTGCAGCAAAGGGAAAAAGGGAAAATGTGCTAATGGGTTGAAAGAATCCTAGGATTATAAAAAGAGAAGGCTAAGTTTTAACACTCATCCACACCACTTATTCTCCCAACCCTAACCTTGAGTAAAGTTACTATTTAGATTCACAGAAAGGATGGCCCTTGTTATCCAAAAAAATGAATTTTTAAGCTCTACAAAGCAGAGAGAGAGAGAGAGAGAGAGAGAACATTATTCATTCTGACCCCTGTCTCAAGAGAGCAGGATGGATTAACTAAACCATCTTTGGCAACCGTGTGTTTATGTTACACCAAATCTAAATGACCTTCTGCTGTTGACATTTATACCTGGGATCTCAGTTATTCCTTTGATTGAGTGAGTGATGATGAGCACATCATTATATATTCTTGAGCCCCAATGTCCTCATCTACTTACTGAGGGAATAACATAGGTATATTTGCCTAAGAAAACTGTAATGAGAATCAAAGGCAAAATGCTTTATTAACCATTAGCAAATTGGTTAAGAGCAAATTCTTTATGCATACAAACTGTGGAGCCATGGGCTAGTAACTTAATCTCTCTGGGCCTCAGTTTCCTCATAAGTAAAATGAGGATAATGGTACTACTGATACTATTTACCTCATATGGTTGTTGTCAGGATTAAATTAGTTTATTTAGGTAGAGACTTCAGTGTCTGGGATACAGTAAGTGCTATCTAAGCATTTGCTATTATTATAGATATGATGTTGAGAATTCTGACAGAGTTCTTCCTGTACAACATAAATCCTTTCTACTGCACTTTAAGCACATATTCTGGTTGGTGGAAAAAGAGCTTGAGGAAAATGATTCAGCATAGCAAGAGTGAAAATGATCTCCCCAAAGCTAAGGAAACCATTAAAAGTTCCCAAGCCTTTCATTACCCAAAGCTGTCAATTTATTGTATTACAGTGCCCCATAATGACAGCGGTCATTATGTTTTGCTAAAAAAGTAACTGCATTACATCAAACACCTTTCAGAGTATATGTAAAATACAGTTATTAACAAGCACCTAAGTTACACACAGATATATGTAGCTTTAGAGTAAATATTTAGCTTCAAAAATGTTTCTAGATCTTTGTCGATAAAATCAAGAAAGAGACCTAGATAGAAATATGGTAAATAAGTAGATAAGTAGTCAGAGATAATACATAACAGATGGTTAAAAATTCTGAATTGATGTCCATTTTTATCTTAATCAATATTTGGCAGTTTTTACCTAACACCAAAGAAAAATAAAGATTTACCCACAAATTAAATTTTAATGGCTTGATCAGCAATAGCCTTGCCAGAAAGAAAAAAAAAACTTAAGAGAAGAAACAGGTCAAGTGATTTTAAGGAGGCCTCCAATCATTTTCTTCTACAAAACAGGAAAACTGAAGAGCAACAGGCTATTTAGATTTACAAAAGAAAAAAAATGCATATGGATATTTCCATACATATCTACAACATTATATGTATGTATAACAACACACAAAAGTATGAAATGTGAAATGGTAGGGTGTCATTTAATTCATAGGTATATGTATATATGACAAGGTGGCTCACTCTATTGCTTTTCTAATAAGAAGGACACTGTATGGGGCGCCTGGGTGGCTCAGTCAGTTAAGTGTCTAACTCTATAGATTTCGGCTTAAGTCATGATCTCACAGTTCATGAGTTAAAGCTCTACATCGGGCTCCGCATTTGCAGTGTGGAGCCTGCTCGGGATTCTCTCTCTCCCTCTCTCTGCCCTTCTCCAGCTTGCTCACACACTCAAAGTAAATACGTAAACTTAAAAATAAAAAAGAAGAAGGACACTGCACCAGAAAATATGGCAATTTCTAATAGCATATTCATACATCTGATCATAGACTATCTTAGGAGGAAGACAAGCTTTTTTTTGCTTCTGAGGTCATCATAAAACTAAGTGACCTGTGAAGCTAAGAAACTAGTGATTCTGTTGCTCTTTGAGCCATGAATCTGGTTGAATCTCTGTGATATCATAAAGGCACAAAGTATACATTTTTAAGTGAGCACTCTAGTCAATTTCCATGATCACATCCATTGTGTTAACCAACAAAATTGTTTTGACCATAATAATCAAGTCATCGAAAAAGATTAATTTTGGGGTGCCTGGCTGGCTTAGTAAGTGGAGCTGTGTGACTCTTAATCTCGAGGTTGTGAGTTTGAGCCCCATGTTGGGTGTAGAGATTACTTAAATAAAACCTTAAAAAAACCAGATGAATTTTGTTTTAAAGACTTGACTATGAAATATGAATGAACTAATTTATGCCAGTTGACTCAAAATAATCCACCCTCAAGTGGTAAATTATAGAATGAATTATCAAAATAAGTAATTTGCTTTTGATACTGGGAAATAGCCACATATAAAGGTCAGGCATATCATTTAGTGAGCCACAAATATGACACTTTGAAAAGGTATCTTTTCTATTATCCTAAGCACTGTATTTCAATTGGTAACAATCTTGTAATTTTAAATTCCATTAAAATTGTCATGTGATGCTCAAGTTCATTATTTTGCAAGATAGAGTAGCAACAACTGGGGGCCTGCAGATTCAGTTTACTCAGACTGGGTCAGTAATTCTGTGAGTATGACTTTGAACAAATCATTACATTTCCCAAAGTGGAATGCTTAAGACCAAAAAAAAAACAAAAACAACAACAACAACAAAAAAAAAACAACAACAAAACCCAGAAACAACAACAAAGTCTAGCCTAGACAAGGTATTAATTTGGAAGTTTCTGACTCTCAGATTTGCCTCTCAGATTTTCACATGTATATGCCTCTCAGTTATTCACATGTATTTATACTCCTAGGGACAACAGGTTGGAAATTTTGAAAATAGCAAAAAGGAACATGAAAAAAAAAATCAAAAGACTGAATTATTCCATGCACAGACACAAACACATTTCCCCACCACCACCAATGTGAGAAACTAGTCTCAAATAGGTATATGACTATATGACATAATGTAATCCTCTTAAAAATGGGGATCACCATTAAGTTCTTTTCAAGCTGAAACTCACCAATGATGGTCTAAAGCCATTCACATCCTAAAGGGGATTTGAGTCCTAAGAAAACAACCCCCCACTACTGTCTTTACACGCATATACCCCAAGCCTCAGATAAGTCCCCATTGTCTTTATGGTATTAGATTGTCTCAAACTCGTCCTTAATATAGCAACCAAATTCAGACTTATATGTAAAACAGAAAATAGGCAGTCCTTAAGAAAGTTGAAATTCTTTGACTGTTTCTGAATAATTCTTTGTGTAAACTGTCCTCACTATTGGTGTTTAGGAAAGAAATCAGGGCTGGGTTTTAGAATGATGGGGTCTGTTGCTCCTAGGAGCCTGCGCCCAACCATTTTCAAATGTGTACTCTGTGAACCCAAGACACCTTCACAAGATCTGATCATCGCAACCCCAGGTCTCCGAGGCAACCACAAAGGGAACAAAAGGCAGAACATAGAAGTTATGGATGTTTTAGTCTTTTAAACACATACAAAATGCACAAAAGAAACACCAGTTCTCTTTATCTTTCAGGCTAACCTGAAGCACTTTTTATACAAATAGATTTGATTTCTTCATGTATCTATGAATATCTTAGGCATAAAATAAATGGGAGGTTGGAGCCTATATCCTGTTTACTGAAAACAAGACTTTTCAGATAAACTGTAGCAATTAGTACTACATTCCCTCCCTAACCCACATTATTTTCACTGCATGTCTGCATTAAATTCCAACATTTTTGAAAGCCAAAATTATTTGTGGAATTAATAATCTGAAAAATCACCCTCACCCAGCTTTAAACTGACCTTTTGTCTCATTTGGTTACATTACTCATTACTCACAACCTTACGGAATTCGCATAGAGGGAGGCAACATTATTAGTTTTTGAAATACCAGTGTGACTTAATTTCTCCATTAATAGGGTAAAATAGACAGATTTAAAAAATAATGGTAGATGGGGGCGCCTGGGTGGCTCAGTCAGTTGAGCGTCCGACATCGGCTCAGGTCATGATCTCACCCAGTCTGTGGATTCGAGCCCTAAGTCAGGCTCTGTGCTGACAGCTCAGAGCCTGGAGCCTGCTTCAGACATGTGTCTCCCTCTCTCTCTGCCCCTCCCCTGCTCATGTTCTGTCTCTCTCTCTGTCAAAAATAAACATTAAAAAAATAAATAAATAATAAAAAAAAAATAATGGTAGATGGAAATTTTTGCTGAGCTGATATGAAGCTCTTGCTAAGAACTTAACATTTGTTCTGGTATGCTTATTGCTTTCCAAACACGTGTTTGCTTTTTCTTTTTTTTTTTGTAGACACAGGCTTAGAGTCAAGCACTCCATAATTGACTGCTTATGAATGTTTTCTGTTGAATCATTGACCTTGGTGGTATATCACAGCTTGAGAGAATGATCCACAAAACTCTTGTGCCACCGCTGAAAGATCATAGGAATATTTGCCATTCATGTCTATGCTCAGAATGGTTATTTGATGAATACAAAGTCTTTAAAGATTGTTGGATACATTTACTATTCAGAGTCAAACTGAAGGGGTTTTTTGCCCGCTTTTTTTTTTCATTTTATCCAATACTCTGAGGGAAAGTTATTTTTACATTCACAGATATTTAACAGAGTTGAATATACTGTATATGTTGTTTACCAGATATAGTGAATGCTGAGGTCTGCTTTTTTTCTTTCCTTCTTTCTTTACTTTTTTTTTTTTTTTTTAAAGAAAACAGCTTTCATCTCAGGAATGTGGTTATGTTACATTCTTAACACATAGCAAAACATTCTGGAGGATGTACTCATCTTTGATTTCAATACCAGTAGAAAAGGGGTTTTTCAAAAGTGATCATGTACACCCATAGTGGTAGGATGTTTTTAATAGAGTTATTTTAAGCTACTCTCCCTATTTTTTGTCTGAACAATACACACAATTTTAAAAACCAGTTATAAAATCATAGAGTGTTAGAGTGAGAAAACCTCTTGAAGGTTCTCTACTCCAACCACATCTTATGACAGAATGGTTGGGAGTAGGGTGGCCTTGAGATGAACTTTCCTCTGTATTAGTAACTGGACTGAACAGGGGAGCAAGCAAACAAATATTCTCATGAGTGACCATGTTTTCAGCATAATGTTTAGCAGTTTTAAGCTCTATCTTACCATTATCATCTTAATAGTACTTTTCCCTGTTAGACCGCTGCATACTGAGCTGCTACAGATAATCATTTCTGAATTCAGTGTTCAATAGTTCCCACTCTAGAATGCAGAATGAGACAGGTCAACACCAGCCATGGAAGAGATATGTAAAATAAGTGTTAAAAAGCCAAGAGAAAAGGCAAGGAATGACTTTAGTTGAAATTTGAAATAAATATCAAAAACTCCTACACACAGAAAGAAGCAATCACTGCTCAACCAAAACCTAAGTAAGTGAGAATTCTTTACATATTGTGAAAAAAATGAACTGGTATTAGTGAAATGGGAACGCTGGGGCAGATATGGGAAGGTAGTCATGGCACAGAGGGGAAGAGAAGCTCTGCTAACTTGTCTTCCCAAAAGCTTGAAGTTCATCTCCCTGGGGTCGGCACCGCAAACACAGTGGAAGGTTCTTCCCCTCACCTTTACCCTGTGCACCTTGTTCAGGCTAGAGTTTGCCTTCTGTGACTGCCTTTTCCCTTTAAGATTGCCTGGATCTTTCTATTTTGAAAAAACAGTGTGTGAAAAATGGGGCAAGTGGAACTAAGGGGAGAGAGATGCTGATGTGGGAATGGAGACAGAATATCATATTTTTTAGTGCCAATTCACTTAGAGTCATCAAGAAATCCTCACCTTAAATCTTTTTGATATTTTTGTTTGGTTGTGTTTTATTTAATTTAATTCTATTGACTTTCCCCCCACACAGCCATTACTACTTATCAGACTGATGATTCCTGACTAGATTCTTGAAGGAAATGATTAGTGGAGCCATTATAAATACCTTGAAGTAAGAAGGGAAAAATACAGTAATGTCTACTTGTATGGTAAGGATTTCTTTATTGGTATTCGTAAAACTATCCTTAGAAAATTTTGGTGAGTGACTCGCCTAGAGAGAGTTGTCATAATGGGCTCATCCACTGGTTCTCTACAATCGATGCTATACACTGATGACTTGAGTCTGGCAGTAGCTATATTGATATTTCGTTGTTCGCCTTGGTTTGTATTTCATATTCCCAGTGCCATGAGCTCCACTAGACTGTTCTTTTCCGTTTTGCCAATTGTCCCTACTCCTCTCTTTTTTCCAGCCTTTCAGCTAAGCATCTTATTCAAAGCATTAGATGGCAAATTCTTCTATTTCTTTAGCTAAATAGGTTGATTCTTATTATCACTTCATATCTGGGAAGACATTAGGAATGTTGTGTATCTTGGCAGAATGAATAGAAAACCATTTCTGATTCTTACCTCCCACCAAGGACAGATTACACTAGAAGACAATTTCCAACTTTGGCCATTTATCAACCCATTAACAGAGCTCTAATGTGTCAGTTTAAAGAATCCATCAGGAGATAGACCAGGAAATGAAAACAGCAAACCCTATAAAAATAATTACTAGTGCTACTCAAATATATCCTTGCACACCATTTTTATATCCCTTTAGTGGAAACAGTTATGATCCACAAATAATGACAATATTTTAATGCACTCCTGAAACTCCTCAGAGTTTTGTTTTTTGTTGTTCTGTATGTGTGTGTGCATGTGCATGTGTGTGCGTGCTGAGAGGCATTTGGGGGACAACACAAAGAATGAATTTACTCACTGTACTAATGGAAGATGTCTTGGGTCTAATTAGTATTCACAGTATTAAAACCAATGATGAGCTATTGAGATGCTCTAGAGAATAGGACTGTATTTACAGCCCTTTTTCAGACAGATGCAAATCTAATCACCTGCTGACCTCAGAGCAATGGCTAGACTTTGAGACAGGTGTAGAGCTGATGTCCCCTCACCACATGCCTCAGCGTGGGTGCAGACTGTCAGTATTAAAGCTGATGCCCCACCCCCCAACCACTTTGCCTTTCATCACCTAAAGCTCTCAGCCAGAAAGTGGTGACAGAGGCGGCCTGCGTTGTATGTCAACAGATTATCAGGATGGTTAGTAATATTCCCTTGCTAGGAGCCTTTTTAAATCCCTGCATTGGCAATCCTAAAGCTCTGTTGATTCTTGTTACTTGCTGATAAGGCTTTTAATGGCCAAAGCCTGATATATTTTTAGATCTTTTGTCACCATGGGTCTCCTGTCACTCACTGGGGTTGAAATCAGCAGGCTATTAGTTTGCCCGATGTATAATCTCAAGTCCCACGGAACAGGGCTTGCAGCAAGTAGGTCTCCTGATTCTGAAATTTACTTTAGATTTTTATTCATAGAGCACTGTCATTTCTTCCTTGAAAACTAAAGTGAAAACATATCTGTCTGGAGCCGTGTTAGAACTCTCTTAAGGAAAACATTTTTTAAAGCATCCTGCTATTTTCATTAAAATGATATACATAATATGTCTATTTGCATAACGTACCAAATATAGTTAAAATATTTTTAAATTATTGGCTAATTCTTTTCCCCCCCTAAAAGACGCAATTAGAATCTCTTTTTTATTCAGATTTGTAGCAGTCGCTTAAGATAGAGGTTAACAAATCATCAAATGGAGAAACTAGATGAACTAGTAGGAAACAAAATTACTTTCAGTGCACCAAGAAACACTGGACCAATGTCCTTTAAAAGATGCAATATGGAAACAATCCCTTGGTCATCACTAAAATGGTCTTTAGCTAGAGGTTTTTGTTAATGGAAATAAACCCCTGTCCATAGTGTCTCATTTGTAAGAGTGCTCTTGCTGCCTAAGCAGGAGGTTACAACAAGAGAAGAAGGGAGCATAAAAGAGGAATTTGAAAAGATTTCACCAGGTACTTTACTGAGGAAGGAGCAATTGTAAACACTCAGGCAACGTAAGGGAAACATGCAGGAGACAGTCAATCACCGAAGTGAACAGATTGTGAATTTGACACAGGAGATGAACACAGGGCAAAGTTCAGTTTCCAGGAGAGTGAAACCGAGAGATGATGTTAAGTATGTAACTTTTTCTTAAAAAGTATTTTTTTAGCTTTTAAATTAGAAAATATCAAGCTGCAAAAAAGGGAGAGAGTAACACTACCCCCAAGGGTCTGCTTTTAGAAGAAATTTGAAAGACAGGTGTGCCGCGGGATGGCAGGTGGCACCGTGAGCAGGACATGGTTGACACAAAAAGGGTCATTGTGTCGAAATGGAGTGAACCAGACCCATGGAGAGAATACTGTGTTAATGTGAGGCACAATCAAGTTTTAGAATAAATAACTCAGTTGGATGAAAGAGCCCTTTAAATAGAAAGCGCAAACATGATTTGAAGACACTGTGAAATGCGATGAGGATTAAACTCCAATTTCCTGGAAAAATAAGCCAGATACAGCCTAAAATACATGATCTCATCTAACTGTACATTTTCTCCCTGTTGTAAAAATGTATACTGCTCTCCCCTAAATCTTGGCTACTTCTTCTCACAAAACCTGCTTTCTTTCACTTTCCAGAACTAATACTTATCCATTTTAGCAAGAGCTGAAGACACCAAGGGAGCAAAATACCACAGTAACCCTGATGCCTAGGAAGGTGCGGTCTCAGGAAGTCCTCAGCAAAGGAGCTGACTGCTGAAGGAATGGAAGCAGAGCAGTTCCAGCGGGCCGCCACGGGAGACTCCCTCCACTGTGCTCACCAGGGATCCCACTCTCTCCACTTTGTGTACTCCGATTTTCAGAGGAATAAAATAATATGTATGTTTGGAACGCTGCACTAACACACATCTTTCCGTCTTAGCATTTGTCTTTGAACCTCAACAGTATGAATTTCCTACCACCTATTTCTTTTCTTGAGCAATTATACTGGGATTTCTGTCATTTCCAAAATAGTAAGATTGTACTTACTAACAATGACTTTGATATTAAAGCTAAAATTTATTTTGGGGGTGTTCATTCTCTCTGATCCTCCCTCAGTGTTTGACAAAACAGATTATGATTATCCAGAGAACCTCCTTTTTTGCAGCCACATACTATTTTGTGTCCTATCCTCTTTTATACTTCTTCAGTATTTCCTTTGTAACTATTATTAGAAGGACAATAGTTACAAAGACACACTGAGGAAGCAAGAAAAAATATATTATGTTAGGGAAGTAGGGGGGTAAGGAGGCAGGAGACAAAATATATTATGTCAAATATGTGTTATCTTAACATGATTTATTTTTATGTATCTTCCCTCATAAATAATCCAGTATGTATATCATGACCATTTTATATCTATATGATTTATGAAAAATATAATAAAACAGAGATATGCCATTGAAATACTTGAAATCTGATTATAAAACAAAGCATGTAACCAGAAATAATTTTAACTTTTTAAAAAATGTTTGTTTATTTATTTTGAGAGAGAGCGAGTAGGGGAGTGGCAGAGAGAGAGAAAGAACCCCAAGCAGGCACCACACTATCAGCACAGAGCCCAACGCAGGGCTGGACCTCACAACCTGTGAGATCATGACTTGAGCCAAAACCAAGAGACAGATGCTTAACCAACTGAGCCACCCAGGTGCTCCCAAATAACTTAAGCACCATTACAAAGAGTATATTATTAGGTTCAAATGTATAACACACAAATTTTGTGCTTTATTATTTATATTGTGTAATATTAGAACATCATGAAGGTAGGTTTATCTCTAAAATATTATAGATAAGGTTTGAACTATATATTTCAGCAAATGATGTAAATAAACTAAGAGTGCAAGGACTTTCTGTTGATAAGAATGGCTTGCATAAAAAATCATTAGTATAGACATTTAGAGGTAGATCGATCTAACATTTCTCTAAACCCATTAAATATTTCTGAGTGAGATTTTTCATCATGTTAAATTTTACCAGATTGAATATTTTGAGTCCCATTCCACTGAACAACTTTAAATAAAGGATTTGCTTTTTAATCATGCATATACATTAATCATAAATTTGGAATGCAACATCTTCAACTTGGTTATTTCTATTGGAATCAGTTCTTTCAGGGCTTCATGCTTATCCTTTAGTAAAGACACAGATTCCTCAAAATATATTTCAAATGTAAAAGATGAGAAAAATACTTATTCATAGAGAAACCTGGGAAATATAACACTTACAATAGCAAACCCAGAGTTGGGTAATAAAAATTTCAAAAATGTTATCACTAAACAATTTACAACAGCTCCAGAAGCCTATTTTTAAAGGAAACACAAAAACAGAAATTTTAGAAAAGTGATTCACAAGACTGAAGCTATTGATAGAGAAAAGCTGAAGTACTGAGAAACAGATGAGTCAGAAGCAAATTTAGAGTAGCACATCAAAGAATGTCTTACAAATTCATTATTTGGAGGGGGACTCTAATCAATGCCAGCTATAATAAGCAAAAACAGAAAAAGAAGCATATTTACATAGAATAAAACTTAAAATAACAAGAATCCTCAATTTTTAAAGCTGTGGGCCTCTTCCTTTTTTATAACGCTCTATTGAGATGTAATTTACATGTAATAAAATTCACCCTTTTAAACTGTGCAGTTCAGTATTTTTTTGCATATTCCTTCATGCAACCATTACTACTCTCATATATTGGAACATTTTCATCATCCCCCAAAAGAAACTTCACACCCATTAGCAATCACTCTCCATTTTCTCCCAATTCCCTAACCTCCCAGCCCTATGCAACCACTAATCTACTTTCAGTCTCTAGGAGATTGATATTTTGGACAATTCATATAAATTGAATCATATGGTAAATGCTCTATTTTGGCTGGCCTCTTTTTTTTCCACTTAGCATGTTTTCAGTGTTCATGCGTGTTATAGCATGTCTTAGGACTTCATTTCTTTTTTTTTTTACTGCCAAATAATATTCTACTGTATGGTCACTACAAATTATCTATCCATTCATCAACTGATAGACATTTGAGTTATTTTCAATTTCTGATTATTATAATGATGACATAAACATGTGTGTACAAGTTTTTATGTATAAATACTTTCATTTCTCTTGGGTATATACCTAGGAGTAGAATTTTATTGCCTCTTCTTTAATGATGATAAAATAAACAAATATTATGACTTGTATTTTAAAACTAAAAATGAAAACAAGACAAAAGGAAACCTTACACTAATACAAAGTCCCCTCAATGTTCTAGCTTTATCCTATTGTACAATTAAAATTGATATTCTGAATTACTGTCTTCACTCCCTGTAGAGTCATCAGATTGCCAAAAAGATATTGGATTATTTGCTTACCTTATTATATGTACTCAAACAGAAAACCGGAACAATTGTTTAAAAGTTTGTAACAATAAGACTTAAAGCAAAGAGGAACTGAAATTAAACCAATATTAAAAAGAAAAAATATAATCAAAGTTTAATGTTTGTTTGTTTGTTTGTTTTTTTCATTTAAAATAGTGGCCATGTGGGGCGCCTGGGTGGCTCAGTCGGTTAAGCGTCCGACTTCAGCTCAGGTCACGATCTCGCGGTCCGTGAGTTCGAGCCCCGCGACAGGCTCTGGGCTGATGGCTCAGAGCCTGGAGCCTGCTTCCGGTTCTGTGTCTCCCTCTCTCTCTGCCCCTCCCCCGTTCATGCTCTGTCTCTCTCTGTCCCAAAAATAAATTAAAAAAAAAAACGTTAAAAAAAAATTTTTTTTAAATAAAATAGTGGCCATGTTGATGGTCTTATTCAAATGAAAATTGTACTGAATGATGAAATTACTCAACAGACATTTAAGCAAATTTAGATGTGACAATAGTATTCATGTTCTAGCCATAACTGGTATGTGTGCTGTAAGACCAGTATTTAATCCTGAATCTGTAAATAGAATCTGATGATTTCAGTGAGCTCAAAGCAAGATATATGAGGAGAAATGAATTCCACGTTATTGTGGATGTTGTCAGATCAAATTTGGCAAAATACAATATTTTTAAATGATGTATGGAATCAAACTTGAAATGATTGTCCATTCAGTTTGTATGAGGCTGAACAAAGAAATCATTCAGTCCAGTTTAAATTCAGTATTTTCAGGATATTTTTACTTTTTTATAAAATAAAAATTGTATATATTTAACACTATTCATCCACTCATATCATTACCTTTTATTTTGTTTTGTGGAGACAGCACCTGGGATCTATTCTCTTAGCATCCAATATACAGTATAGTATTATGAACTATAGATACAGTGTCATTAATTACATCTCTAGAACTTATTCAGCCTACGTAACTGAAACTTTGTACCTTCTAACCAACATTCCCCCATCACCTCCCTGCCCCTGGTGGTACCAGAATGGCTCATGACATAAAACTGTAAGTTATTGTGGGACATTTTTGGAGAACATTAAAGATTTATTTTGAAGGGATTTGGTTGTTTTGTATCTGACAATCGGACTCCTTGTTTTGTTTTATCAATGTGGATTCCAAACAAGCTCACTGATGGACTGCTTCCTCCCTGCCAAAGGTAGCTGGAGGGCTCACGTGGGCTTCCACCCAGAGTAGCCAGAGCTTCAAATATGACTTACTGTCAACATGGTAAGTGCCTTATGCCTTTCATCCTTAAACTACTTTAACTCTCTAACTCTTCTCATCAGTGGTTCTCTACTTTGGTTTCCCACTGGAATCACCTAGGAAGCTATAGAGATATGACGCCTGAGTCACACCTGTGAAGATTCTTATTTAATTAGTTTAAGATTAACCTGAGCATCAGGATTTTCAAAAAAATTACCAAGATGATGCTAATAAACAACCCAAGGTTGAAAACCACTGCCTTAGCTAAACCCAGCTGTAGGTTAAGTTCTTCTAACTTCAAAGCCAAATACTGCTGAACAAAGTCACCCATGAAATTTTGTTACAAACCCATGCCTTTGAAAAAGACTACTCTAATTCTCTGATTGACTCACTCATGTTCTATTAAAACATGTTTTTAAAACTTTTCCACTTGATTCAAGGCCCAGTACAGGTGTATGCATGATTTGCCTCTTTATTCCTAGAGTAAATGGAGCCATCAAAACTTAATCTTCCAGCTAACAAGCATTAAACCCTATAATATCACACACATCTTTCTTTCCTATAACAATGAACAAGTGTTTCCTCCTTCTATGTCAGAACATTTCCCTAACCTGTGCTTTCAATGCATTCACCTGTATTCCTATCCTATCCTATCCCGAATTCTAGAGAAGCTTACACTCTGGATTATCTATCCCCTTGGTATATTCAACCACAACTTACCAACTAGATCCTTCCCAACATTTTAATAAGTTTTTTTCAACTCACTTTTCCTCTAATAACTCTCTATATCTCTCTTCCTTATGTTATTAAATCCAGGGGTCATTTTTACTCTCATGTGACTTAAACTCTTAATGGAGTTACACAGGTTTTTTTTTTTTTCTTCCTTAAAAGATTCCCTTCTCTTGACTTCTACGAAACACTATTCTCCTATTTAACCTCTTACCTTTCTGGTCTCCTCTCCCTGTCTTTGTCCAGGCTCATACTCCTCTGCAGAACCTTTCTTTATAGGAGTTACTCAAAGCCCAAACTTCAGCAGACTCCTCTTGTGACTCCACCCTTTCCTTAAGCAATCACATCTATGCTTTCAACTTCAATTCCCACCTACATACAAGTGATTCCAAAATTTATATGTCTCAACCAGAAATTCCCTCTAGTAACAAATTTTCTATTTTCACCTTTTAATCTCTAATGTTTCAAGAGCTGGAAATGGTCTAGTTTTTACTGCAATTGCAAGCTAACAACTGAGCTTGCCAGTTTCATGGATGCTGACAAGAGACACAAGATTCCCGGATCAGAGATTGAAGGCTTTATTACTCATAAGAGAAGCACTAGCCAGCAGGTCAGTATATTTGGGCCAATTTCCCTAAGCTCATTTCCCACAAAGGGAAAAAAAGGGCCAGATGACACCTAAATAAGCAGTGAATTCGGTTAAGGAGAGAAATACAATGCCAAGAACCCAGTATGCTTTGGGCAGGGAGCAAACAAATCTACACAGCCCGGGAATTGAGTAGTTACCTGGTGGTCACACTTTGATCACCTTGGCCTCTTCCATTGCTTATATGACCAGCGTAAGTTTGCAATTTGGACCATGCAGCAAGAATGGGCAGAGATGCTCAGGGCTCGTGGCAGATGGTCTTTTCAATCATAAGATGCCTTCAATTCTCTAAAACCCTGGAACATTGGACTCCTCTCGGTTTCTCAAATCCATGCTTTTCTTTTCCATTGTAGAAGCTTTGAAAGGTGGAATTCTTTCTATGCCAGAAATTCAGTTCTCACTGTGAAAGAATCAAATGAATTCAAGGTGGTTCCTATTTCTCTGAAGAAGGAGGTATTAAAGTGGAAAAGTGCTTGTGTCTCTTTTATGAAAATGCCAAATGTATAGAAATTTCAGTCATCATATTAAATGGTCATCTTGACAATATGTTATGCTGTTTGGTGTCACATTGACATCCTATTGATAATATTCATGACTTTTTATGCCTTTATTTTGTTCTTTGGTTTCAATAAAAAGAGAAGTAAAAAACACAAATAAATAGAAATCACTGAAAAAGTGAACTGGGAGCAAAAGTAGACAAAAGCATAATGCAATGGGGGACCAGTAAACCATTTCTATATTGAAAAGTAGCACAGATGAAAATAGACTATTGACTTAAACTGAAATCCGTGATCTTTACCATTAGTGTTTGTTCTGTGTCCTAGCATTATGAAAATAACTTAGTAAATTGTTTCAGAGAGGTATTACTCTACTTCTTTGTTTTCCAAATTGTTCATGCATGTTCCTCATATCGTTTCATAAACGCATTCCCAATGAATGGCCGGGTGGGGAACATCCTGCCATTTTTTTCCTTGCTAAAGAAAATCATTCTGCTTCTGAATTTCCTCTATGGTATCTCACAGGATAGCTGTGCTTTACCCCAGGCTAAGCTGTGCAAATGGATCGTGAGCTTTTCCAACCTACTGTGACTCTCTCTACCCCCTGCCTTAAATACAGACCCCTGTGTGGGACTGTAAAACTGCACTGAGGCAAGGAAGGAATGTTAAGTTAATATACTTAGCAAGACACGAGTCAAGGCAGCTTAAAGGAATCCCCTCTAATTATTCTTTGAATCCATACAACAGTTCGCATTTAAAACTTGACCACTCTCTATCTTGCCAACGTCTTTAACATCTTGGTTGCTGCCAATTTGCTTAGTAGTACTGTAGAAAGTTTCTTTAATGATACCGTTTTTTGGGGGGCTTCGTTTTTTTTGTTTTTTGTTTTTTTTTTTTTTTTTACTTTACTTTTCACTTACAGATGTGCGATTTTTCACTGAGCTCTAAGAATTTCAGTATATGAGGTCTTAGGTGTAAAATGTCCCTTTAATTTAATATTTGCTGTCATCTGCACATTTAAAAATAGATCCCCTACTTTTATGTTTGTATTCCATCTGTTTTTGCTAGCTCCCATTGTACCTTTTCCCCTAGACTAAAATTGATATTGCCATCCCCCAAAGCATAACATGACTTTACTAGCATTAAGACATAATTAAGAGACTGCATTCAGTGTTTCCTAGCTTTCTAATATCGGCTCTTTAAAATATATATTTAGTTATGAGGCTCTGCCCTTGAGGGGAAATACCAGTGACAACCCAATCAGTTTCTGGCAGTTAAGTTTCAAATAACAGTGGGGTTCTGTATTGGTTCTGGGCAATTTCTCTACTGCCACTCAAGAATCTTCCCTTAGATGCATTTTATTTTGTCAAATCCATCAAGGGGCATACTGTTGATTAATAATACAAGATGTGATTCAACAAAATGATCCCAGATCTATGTACAAAGAATTTGATTAGTGACTTTATAATGATACATTTATAATATTTGAATATTGTAATGTATACTTAACTTGAATCACACACACTTCTTACCTAATGCTGAGCATATACGCATTCAAAATAGAATGTGTTAATGATGAAGAACCAAACTCTAGAAAAAAGGTTAATAAAGATAAAGGAGTGACTTGAATTTATAAGGCAAGGATTTAGTAAAGTTACCACAGCTGTGGTGATGTTAGGGATGATACAGTAATGAGACTTCATCATAACAAGGTCCTGATATCCCTGCTCACAAAGCTCATGCTCAGCGGTAATATAATCGTGCCCACTTTAGAAATGAAGAGATAAGGAAGACAGTATGAGGTACACAGCACCCACTATAGTAATATCTATTACTCCACAATATGAGGGCCAGAATGACCCATGGCAGAGAGAATTTTTTTTTGTAGTGAACGTGTTCCATAGTTCTATAATCCAACTTTTGAAGCCACATGTATCACATGCATGCAGTGATGATTCATTAATTCAGTGCCAGCAGTACTCTACTCAAAATAAAATTTCTATTCCTGGAAGCCTCCAAGTGGATGCAATATCATACACTCCCCAGTTATATTAATTTAGTGTCCTGGCAAAGATCATGAGTATTTCATTGCACTTTTGCTTCTCCCTTCCCACGTGCTTCACTTAACTCATGGGGGAAACAATGTTCAACACTATCTGTAAATAATCCCTTTTGCCCATCTTTTTATAAGAGAAAAAATACAGTATTTCCAAAGTCTCCATACATACACAATTTGAGACAAACTTTTTTCTGTACCACAAATGAATCAACTAGTAAGAGCACCCCAAAAGTGATAGTGGTATCATTTAGAGGCAACAGTAGACAAACTTTATATTTTCATCCTATTTTATTTATTTAAATGTTTACTTATTTTGAGAGACAGAGAGAGAGAGAAAACGTGCATGAGTGGGTGAGGGGCAGAGAGAGCGGGAGAGAGAGAATCCCAAGCAGGCTCTGCACTGTCAGTGTAGAGCAAAACACAGGGCTCGATCTTATGAATCGTGAGATCATGACCTGAACCAAAATCAGAAGTCAGGCGCTTAACCAACTGAGCCACTCAGGTGCCCATATCCTATTTTGGTATCTTCTAAACCTGGTTTCCAATGCCACCAGAAATTTACTCACTTTTTAAATGAGTTTTTAAATCTATATGTAAGTTGGGAAAAACACAATTTTAATTCAACCCTTGCATGCCAATAAATACCAACAAAACTTTGTTATGTAATTTTTATCTTTCCTAGAATTCTATTTTTATTAAATGGTAAATAATAATCCTACACTTCAACCAAGTCAAGTTAATTGTATTGTGAAATCAAATTGATGGCTTTAGGAAAAAAGTGAAGAATGATCCAGATAAGCATAACCTAAGTGTTTGTACTGAGATTCAACATTTGCCACAAAATATCTGTGCATATACATGTTTTTACCATATTTATGATTCAATTTCCTCTGTAACAATCTAAAGTTAGTTTATCTTTCTCTAAAATGGAAAAGAAATCCAATCCACTAGATCATCGGTAGGAGTATTGTACCTTTTATATCAATAAGTCACTGAATATATTTCACCATATATTTTATTTATCAGACTCTTAATCTACATTTGTAACTACTAGAAATTAATTATGAATAATACTGTATTATATATTTATATTCTGTAGTATTTAGCAATTTAAGTAATTAAATTTCCCCATAGCTATGACAGCAATGATCTTAATAAAATAATTCTGTATAATACTCTTTAACAGAAAGAGGATGCAATTAACAGAAACTCAAAGTCATTCTGCTGTGCCCCAAAGGTTTATATAGAGCTTAGTGAATGGACTCCTTCATATTATTCTCGTGGCCTTCTCCCATGAGTCCATGGGACCTGACCGTGGACAGAGTCAGAGCCATCATGCTGGACCCAGAATACTTCACTCCAGTTTCAGGACATTCCTAGCGTACATGCATCATGCCTGGGGTCCTCTTTCCTTAGATGTATTCTTCCCAAAGAGGCTGTTCAGTCTTTCTAGAAAAAAGATTTTGGATACATCTTCTTCATCAATCCCAGCTACTTTTGGGTACTGTGTGACTTTGAGAAAATCATCTTAAATTTCTGAGCTTCATTTTAAAATGAAATAGCAGTAGTACATGATTCTGAATCCCTTTTTATTAAACTAAATATCTTTTATACTCCATAGAAGATTACACTGAGTACGAATATTGTATTGATTTAACAAATATTTTTTGAACATCACTATGTGCCTCATTACGTTCTCATCTCTAGGGACCTAGAAAGAAAAAGTCTCTACTTTCTAAAAAGTTTATGTTCTGCTATAGTCAGCCCATCACTGCACCCCAAAACAATTTTCCCCAGGTTTTCCCTAATTAGGCAGTCACTACAATGTGTACAAAAAAAATTCTGTAAACTATAACCAGCATTTCTTAATAACCTTTTTTGACTAGGAAAGCTAGCTTCAGACTTCACTTTAAAGTCCCTAAGCAAAATAAGAATATGTAAAAACAAACAAACAAAATATTTATGAAACAATTGCCATTGATATACAAGGAAGCTAGGCCAAATCTGTTTAAATTCCAGAGGAATAGGTTTTAAGTTTTCATTCAGCAACAACCAAAATTTCATGTCAAAACATCAGTAAATAAAATCCCTAGATACGTATCAACCTGAATTTCCAGAACTACGTTATAGTGGAATGACACTCAGATCCATTTTATACATATTTTTAATATTTCAAAGAAGAATATAAGAATGTTATTAGCCTACTAAATTGTAAATGATGGATCAGCAGTCTTGTTTCCACTTACCATACCTTATACATCTTCTGCTTGCTGACAGCTTACATTTTGGGATGGTTGGTTATGAATTACTCTTAAGCGACTGAAGAGTCTAATCTAAAGATGCTTTTCTACCTTTTCTCTCTAGCAATGAAGCATTCTCTTCCTCTTGAGCCTCTTTTGACAATTACGATTTTTTTCCTGCTTTCCCCTATTATTTCTTTCATTCAAATGAGAGTGGAAGGACAAGTCATCAAGGAAATTTCAGGTCCCTTGAGGGGTACAGGATATTTCACTGATCATGATGTAACACTTACAGTCTACGGACACTAAACCATATGTTGCCAGGAAACCCCCCAAAGTTATTAGTCCCTTTTTATGGCTTACTAGGCAGTTATCCAGTATCAAAGGAAAATGGAAACAGAAAACACATGTTTAAAAAAGAATAGGGATTTGGGTGCCTGGGTGGCTCAGTCGGTTAAGTGTTGGACTTCAGTTCAGGTCATGATCTCATGGTCCATGAGTTTGAGCCCCATGTCAGGCCCTGTGCTAACAGCTCAGAGCCTGCAGCCTGCTTCAGATTCTGTGTCTCATTCTCTCTCTGCTCCTCCCCCTTTCCTGCTCTGTCTCTCTCTCTCTGAAAAAAATAAACATTAAAAAAAAAAAATAGGGACTGCCCTAGTGTTCAAAAGCAACATATAAACATGTATCATATACAAATAAATTTGAAAAATTTATAACCAAGTGATTTAACTCTAAAACACTTTTATTACTAATATTCAGTGAAGATAACTCTATCATTATGTAGGGAAAAAAAGAGGGAAGACAGAGTGATAATATACAATAGTACTTATTATGTTCCAGACACTTTACATATAGTATTTATTTTATTCCTATATGTATTTATTATTTATATCATATGTAATAGTTATAGATTAAGAAATGAAAATACAAACAAGTAATGTATCTTGTCAAATAGCCTACATTAGGATGTAGTAAAAGCTGCTTCACATTACCAGCCCTGTAATACAGAGTCCACCCTATCTGTGTGATAGAATCTATGCCGGCTTAGAGAAACGGAAAAGATGCACAATAGGCAAAATCTTACACATAGCCTTCAAGAGAAAAAAATCCTTCATATGAAATTTGAGAGGGAGAAAAAATTGTATTTCCTTTCAGAGAAAGTGTTATTGGCCTCAGACTGTAGAAGAGGACCTGAAAAACATTCAGAAAGGTGCTAGCTCAGCTATCAGGTTGATGAAGCAGGTGTGTGGGTGTCTTTCATACATTATGCTAAGAAAAGCCACTTGCTGGGGTGTCTGGGTGGCTCAGTTGGTTAAGCACCCAACTCTTGATTTTGGCTCAGGTCATGACTTCATGGTCCATGAGATTGAGCCCCACATCAGGCTATGTGTTGACAGCACAGAGCCTGCTTGGGATTCTCTCTCCCCCTCTGTGTTTCCTCCCCCCTCATAAACAAACAAACAAATAAACAAACTTTTAAAAAGCCACTTGCCATATTTGAGAGTTTTCCGAAAGACAGGCAATTTTGCCTCTTTAATCACATCTACACCTTAGAGTTTTTCAAAATCTCATGACTTTTTAAAATGATAGCTAGTAGAGATAGCTTCAGAAACGATAACTTTGGGGCACCTGGGTGCCTCAGTCGGTTAAGCGTCCAACTTTGGCTCAGGTCATGATCTCAGGTTCATGGGTTTGAGCCCTGCATTGGGCTCTGTGCTGACAGCTCAGAGCCTGAAGCCTGCTTCAGATTCAGACTGTGTCTGCCTCTCAATCTGCCCCTCCTCCACTCACACTCTGTCTCTCTCAAAAATAAACATTAAAAATTAAAAAAAAAACTATACCTTCTACTTACAAGAAAAATAAAAAATAAAAAGAGTACCAAATCTCAGAATGTAGTAAGTGTAAAGTCCTCATCAACAACAAATAAAGAAAATGCATTCCCTTAAGTCCTGAGTTGAAGATTTTGAGGATTGCTCCAGGATTTTCAGAAAATGAGCTCCAGGACCCATCACAACTGAGTTCTTACAGTGCATATCACTGGACTCTAAGCGAACTTGTAAAATCTGAAGAACTAAAATATGTTTAAATACGAAATATAAATATGTAGAAATACACAGGCAGCTAAGCTCATATGTAGGTTAATAAAAGGAAATGCTTATAAGTTCATGGCATAGCAGCTTTACTCTCACCTACAAGGCTCTCAAAAAGGGAGGAAAATGAGACACTTAAAAAGTTAGGTACTGGCTCCCAAAAAGCTGTTACAATAGATTCACAAATCAGATAACTTCTTTGGCAAGACAGTTTACTATTCTGAAAACTCTACAACTGTGCCTATGTTCACATATTCATTTTGAAAGCTTAGCAGAATTTTGCCAACTGAATTAAAAAATGTAATTCTAAAGGAAAGTTTTCAAATATTTTGAGGATTTAATTAATTTTAAAGGCTACCCATACTTTATCCAAAATAATACTTATATATTGCAATGAATGCATCAATATGCCCAGCAGTACCCATTGGTTTCTTTTTCCAGTAAACTTTCATAGGAGCTATTTTTAATGACCCTGCTCATAAAAAAGGCTCCTTCATGTCTGATAGAGTATTATTACTGTGAATGAAGAGATTCCTTAAGTGCTTAAACCTGTCCCCAGATTTGCAAAGTGCTTATTTAAAACTGCTTTAGTCTTTGTTTTTCTTAGGAAACTACCTTTTGTTGTTGCTATTGTTGTTATAGAGGGGGTGGTAATTGTTCTTCACAGAAAAAACAAGTTCTTACAAACAAAAAGGCGTGAAGAAGAAGAACAGGAATTGGGGGGATGGACTTCTGTTTTGTGTGTGTGTGTGTGTGTGTGAATTCTGCTCTCACTTTTCCCACGATTGTCTTTTTATTTATTGAAATGGCTCTGCAACCAGCAAGGGAAAAACAAAAGGAATAAAAATTCATTTAAGCACTCTCTTTTATTTATGTTAACATATCATCATATGCTGTGTAACAATTTACTAAATGTTTATTATGCACAGTGTTGCATTCTCAAGAGAATAAATAAGTTTCTGTCAGCACTTCTTTTATGAAATCCTATTTTGGTTGTGGATTTTAAAAATTCATAATAAACATTTCCTTCAGGAAGAGTCACAAAAGGAAAAGCTTTGACATTGTTGATAAGTGAGCTTGTAACTAAAGAAATGGAAAACAAACACGTGCATAATCACTGTGTGTGCACGTGTGTGTGTGTGTGTGTGTGTGTGTGTGTGTGTGTTTGTGTAAAGAGAGGAGAGAGGGATGAAGGGAGAGAGAGAGAGAGAGAGAAAGAGAAAGAGACAGAGTGAGAAGATGATTAGTTCCTAGATTTGAGGATCTTATAAATGAATAAAAGGCAGACATTTCTGATGGTTTCAGTGTTAGCATTCCCACGGTTATAGCACCAGTCACACTTGCAAAATGGAAATGGAAAACCAGAGAAGGGACTACAGGATGTCCAAAGACCTCTCAGTTTCAAAGTTTTATTATTCTATTAAGAAAAAGAAAACAGAATGAAAAATAAAGGTCAAAAGATGAAGAATAACCAATCTCTAGTACTCTCACAATATATATCCTACATCATCTGATTTATATGTGCAGATAGAATTCTTTAGTTCTAAACTATACACTGAAAAGTGAGAGAATTTGGAAGGGGCTTGATATCTTTGTCTTCGCTTCTTAGTTTTGAATTTTTTGTGTTGTTGTTGTTTTCTTGTTGTTGTCATTCTCTTTAATGAGAACATTTGCTTTTGAGTATTTGTCACTTATAAGTCTTTTATTTTATTAACTTATTTGTTAATCTTTTAAACAGCCTTATAACATAAACCTACTATGATAATATCTCAGTTTTTCAGATGGAAAAAATTAGAAACAGATAAGAATTAGAAAACTTGATAAGCTTGGAAACTTGAAAATTAGATACTTGATAAGTTTAGAGTGCTTTTAAGTGATGGAAATGGTCTTCTCAACCAAGAAGATTCCAAGCTAATTCAACACATCTAACTCCACCTCTCCAAAGAAGGAACTGTGCCATGGATTGCTCACTAACCAAAGGTAGAACGACTGAATATATGACCAAAGATGAAATGAAGAACAAGATATTTTCTATGTACTTTCTGAATGTGAAAATTTTAGAAAAAGATAAAGCAGAAAATAAATGTCTATAAGCCTATGGTGCAGATACAATTGTTAATACCTTGGTGAATATTGTTATGGTCATTTTTGGTTTTAGAGCTTCACTTTAAATCACCAATATAATGAGCATTTGTCAATGTCATTAAATCAAATGGTTTTGAATATTCATGTAATTGTATTACAATTTATTTAGTAATTGACAGTTTTTGGTCACACAGGCATAGCTGGTTTACTCAATCTTACTCAGGAGCCTCAATGAATATCTTTAAATTATTAAATTAATCTGTTATATTAGTTTTTTTTATACTATATAACAAATTACCTTAGCAGCTAAACATAGCACACATTTATTATTTACCAGTTTCTATTGGTCAGAGATGAGACACGGCTTAACTGGGTCCTCTACCCTGGGTCTCACAGTCTTTAATCAAGGCGTCAGACAGGCAGCCTTCTCATCTGGAGGTTCAACTTGGGGTGGGATGGGGGGGAATCTGCTTTGAAGCTCCCTCAGGTTGCTGGCTGAATTCATTTTCTAGTTGCTATAGAACACAGGACTTTGGTTTCTTGCTGGCAGAAGCCACAAAAGGTCATCTGTAGTTCCCTGCCATGTGGTCCTCTCCGTAGGCACTTCACAAGTCACTTACAAGCTAGCAAAACTGTCCCATACAATGTTACATAATCATGAAACTGACATCCATCCCTTTTGCCAAGTCTATTGGTTAGAAGTCACAGGTTCCACCCACATTCAAGGGAGAAAGTGGATAACTCGAAGGCATGGACATCAAGAAGTGGGGTACCTCATCCCCCACTCTGTTGTATTCACTCTTCCCCAGAGCTTCCTGGGTCTATAGAGAGTTGTCCAAGGGAAAAAACATCTCCATGACAAATTATTTCTGCAGGTGAAGGCCTGTGTTTTACTGACCTTTAATTTGAGACGGACACAATGGTTCATTTCCTTGCTGGGGACATCCTAATGCTTGGGGCAAGTCTCTAGGAACAGGCAGTTCAGGAGGCCCCTCACACATCAGGTTCAGCTGATCTTGAGGAATGCAGGGTTTGACAGTGTATTCAGGAACCCCTGGAGTGAGTTTCGTGTAGAACAGGTAGTCTGCAGTTTCAGCCAGACTACACCACATATATTTTCAAAATCTGGTGGCAATCTACTTCTTTTGTGTATCTTAGTAACAAATTACTCAGATTACAAATCTATGTTGTTTAGAAAGATGTGATTAACATTGGGTTGTTGTTGTTTTTTTCTTTTTACCAAGCAGCCAAATTTCTCTACACCATCTGTTAAATAGTCCATCTCTTTAGTATTTATTTATTCACTTACTTTCTTATTTGTTTATTAAATATATGCTCTTGAGTTATCTACTTTTGTAGATTCATTTGTTTATTAAATATATTCTCTTGAGTTATCCACTCTTGAGTTTATTAAATATATTCTCTTGAGTAGTGGTTTAGCTACCTTGCCAAAAGCTAAGAATAAAATGGTGAACAAGATAGGATTCCTCCATCAAACACAGACTAAAAAAACAAAAACCAAAAAACCTAAACATGTGAAATAATAATTAACCACGTAGTGTTAAGAGGTATGAAGTAAACTAATCAGATGCTTTGCCAGAGAATAAGGTAAAGCATATTTCATGAGGGCATCCCAAGCAAACACGCCTAGGTTGTAACTGTCCACATGTCTGACCCAAAGGCTTTTCAATCCAGATGTTCAGAGAGCTAAACTGGCTGGCAGATGTATAGTCTTTCTTCACGTTCCCTGACCAACACATGTGCATGTGTTCTCTTAAAACACAAGGCTTTCCTAGATACAGGTGTCAAGCAGGAAAAATTAGATTATATGACTGTTCCTGTATGCCCCTCTCTGCCTTAGAGATGGAGTTCTATTTATATACAGGAACCTGAGGAAAACACTTGGCATTTAGATAAGCTCTCCGGAGTGCTGCCAGCCTGTCTGAGCTCTGCTTGGGCTGCAATGCTGTCCACTCTGGAGAAGACCTGGAAGTGCAGAGTGAGGTCACAACTGCAGTTTCCAAGGCAATAAAGATACAACCATCCAAACCATTTGACTCACCAGCCTTGGTGAAGTAACTGCAGGCCTTCTTTAATAGGCTCTTTAAAATCAGAAGTGCTTAATTTTTGGCAAGATTTTAAGCCATATAGGCAAGCAATTAAGGGAATTATCATCTGGGCAAATCATCCATTAGGAGAAATCCCATATCGTTCTTCATTTTTGTGCAATAGAGAACATCATGGGTTGTGATCCCCACTCCCCTCCCAGCACACACACTCTAGAGTGGCATATGATATTCCAAGGTGTAACTGAACAATTGCTACTTAACGATTAGGTAATATTGCTCAGGGTATTATCACAGAAAAATCTTTAATAATTCCATCTGAGGGGTGCCTGAGTGGCTCAGTCAGTTAAGCATCCAAGGACTCTTGATTTCAGCTCAGGTCATGATCTCACAGTTCATGAGTTCGAGCCCCGTGTCGGATTCTGCACTGACAGTGTGGAGCCTGCTTGGGATTCTCTCTCTCTCCTCCCTCTGTACCCTCAACCTGCTCATACTCTCTCTCTCAAAATAAATAAATAAAAACTTTTACAAAAAGATGGAGTCATTATGCTTAATGTCTCTTAAAAAAACAATTGCATTTGACAGTAGAAGCATAAGTAGAACCAAAATGATAGAAGCAATGAGGAATATATACAGGTCAAGTGTTTTCTAAGAACATGTTGTCTCATGCCCACACATTAATTTGAAAATTTACCTTTCCATTATTCAGGCTTTGCATTTAGAAACATGGTATAACTCTCTGTTTACCTGAATATTTTATCTCTTTCAGTAAAATTTTATAAAGCTCTCCCTACAGGTCTTACCCATTTCCTTGTTAGGGTTATTTCTAAATAATATATGAGTATTGAATATAAACACTGCTTTTTAGTATAAACAATGCTTCACATTATATCTTCTAATGGTCACCACTGGTTTGGAAAGCAATTGATTTTTACACATTTATCTTCTATTTCACCATTGCTAACTCAATAAAAAGTTGACAGTCTCTTGAATGGAAACAACATTCACAAAAGATGTGTCCAGGGTCATTAAAACTAGTTTAGATGTCTATTTTTACTAACTAGTTATTTCAGAGTATTTTACATTTTTAAGTAGTTTCTTGTTGAATTTTTTAGTATTACTTTTGGATTATAGAGCATCTAGACTACTCAATTTCAATATTGAAAAGAATACAGAGGTTTTATTTTTGATCTACCATAACAAAAAAATTTGGTCTGTGTTCTCATAGGACTCTATTTTGTATCCCTTCTATTTTGTCTTTTGCTGCATGATTTATTTCTTTATTAAAGTTTCAGGGATAGAATAGACACATGATTTAATTTAAAAAAAAAAAAATACACTTTCACCTCCACATCACTGATTGTCAATACCAAAGTCAAGATGCCTCTTTTGATTCTACCCATTTATGGTTTCTTCTTGTCCATTTCCCTACTTCTTACCTACATCACTACAATTTAGTGACCAAGTATTTTAAACATTTATGTGAGGGCACCTGGTGGCTCAGTTGGTTAAGCATCCAACTCTTGATTTTGGCTCAAGTCATTTTCTCAGTCATGAGATCAAGCTCCATATCAGTCTCTGCACTGGGTGTGGAGCCTGTTTAAGATTCTCCTTCCCTCTCTTTCTGCCCCTCCCCTGCTCATACTCTCTCTCATAAAAAAAAAAAACATTCAAAAATATTTATATGAAATTATATTTAAAACAATTATTTAGACTTAATAAAAAGTTTAATTGGCAGTAATATATATTGCAAGTCCTTTTACATTAAGATTCCCTATTTGGAGCTTTTCATTTTGTTTCCTCCTTTGAAATCTAGAAGGCATTGTTCCATATAATTTTCTGAGTCTTTGCACATTGAGAATTTTCTTTGCACAAGAAAGGGGTATAGAGTGTATAACAACCATTTATACACAATAAGTAAAAGACTCTAGTAATAAACTGTTGATAAAAATTTTCAAGTATTTACAAACCTGCCTTCAGGACTGTACAGTGTGTAGTGTATTTTAAATGGTTAGGCTTGAGTTAAGTATAAATATCTAAGAATAGACGGAAGCAATGGAAAAGTTTCTTTCAAACACTGAATGTTGTATAAAATCTATAAAGGTCTTGGAATGTCCTTGACTAGAGATTTTTATGAGGAACAAATGAAACATTTAACCGACTCTGGTCTTCCCCTCATGTTCTTTTGAGTAAAACACCTGTGGTTTCATCTGCTAAATCTTTGCTCAGGGTGATAGGTGAATACAGACTTTCTTCTTTTTGTGCTTAAACATCTTCAGAAACTTAAAGGCCATTTGTACCCCAAAGTCAGGTCACGTACAAGTAAAGAGTCTCCTGCCATGTAGCCCCACCCACTGCCCAGGTACATAATGCCATACTTTGATTCCTGTCTGACTTTGTTCTCTTGGTCTTTGGTATATGGTTCCACCTCTATGATTTAGGCCACCCTGGAACTTGTCACTGGCACAGACTCTTTATAACTGTGAATCCCACTTCTCTCGACAATTACACTCTGCAAGAGGTTAAAATGAATATGTTAGGGCCTTACACAGGCTGCCTGCCTATATCCTAAGTCATGTGAGTCCCAGATATTACACTTTAGCAGAGCAGTGCCACTTTGGGGAACACTGAAGGCTGTTCTTTCTCACTTTCTTAGCAACAAAGGAATCTAGGGAAGAGGTATCTTTCCTTTCATTTCACCCCTATGTCTGTTTTGGCTTACTCTGCAGTTGTAACACGAGAAAGAATCTTAGAAAATGTATCTTTGACAATTGACTAGCCTCTAATTTAAGCCACTTCCATTGTTCAAAAGTACAATTTATAGAAAGGTGGAGCTTTTGTGGGAGGAAGGAAGTGGGGAAGTTCTTTCTTTCTCAAGGGATACTTTCTTTTGTATTTTCTTATTATTCTCTCTCCTCTCCATGCTACTACGACTACTTTAGATGAGTCCAATAGTGACTGTTCCCACTTGGGAGGAGCTCTCCTCTATTCATGATTTAGCTCTTGGGAGGTAGAGTCAAGGGTAAACAGCCATTGTATGGGCAGTTTATGTGAGTCCTGCTCTAAGGACTGGATTAGAATTGCCAGATTAAATATAGGACATCTAGTTACATTTTAATTTCAGATAAGCAATGAGTAATTTTTCAGTATAAGTATGTCCCTAATATAGCAAGATACATACTTATGCTAAAAAAAATTACTCATTTTTTAAATCTGAAATTCAAATTTATTTTTTCTGTATTTTTATTTGCTAAAACTGCCAACTGTAGATGGGACTAAAAGGCAAGAGTAACATATTGCTCATCCTAGATTATAATGGCAGGAAATGCTATAGAGACTTAGAACAAACTTCAAAAACTGGGATAAAAATTATGTACTTACATTTATGTGATGTATGATGTTTAAATACAGGTGGATCAGGGGAGATGGAAAGAGGAGAGGTCTTTTATAATAGGCTTTCTGAGGGTTGGGAGATTACACTCCAGATGAAATCTCAATACAGAAGACGTAGGTAATAGCTCCCTGCTTTCTCTAACTTCACTTTAGGACATCAATCTTGTCAATGGGAGGAGCTAAGGGTAAAAGTCCTTGTTATCACTCAACCCTCACAACCCTCAGAGTATAACCTATAAGATGTGCTATCATGATTTTGGCAGAATAATGAAACGGTTTTTAGTTTCAAATAGAATATATTAGAAGAAAATAGAGACAACTTCTCCTTACAAGATATGAACTTGTAACATGTATCTCCTCTCTTGAATGTCTTCCATCTCACCCTCTGTAACTAGACAGTTTCTTATCTCTCAGGCCTCCGCTCACCTGCTGTAGACACTTTTCTACTGATCACCTCCCTCTGCCACTTGCCTCTCTCCCTCACTAGGCTGAGAGTTCTTGGAGAACAAGGACAGTTTCTGATTTACCTCTTTACCCGAAGAACCTAACAAACAGTGATGCTCAAAAAATATCGGTTGAATGAATAAAGAAGAGAAATCAGAAATAAAACTGCATGAAAACAGTAAACATTAAAGAAATTGTGGGAAATTCATGAATTCCAGAAATGCACAATTACAAATCTTTAAAATAGTATCAAAAAATCTTATTAAACTAAGATAAGATTTAAGAATAATTAGGTCATAAGAAATTTCAAGCTTTCGAGCCCCATGCTAAAAAAAAGCAGTGTTCAGTATTAAAACAGACTAATGTATATAAGTTTCAATATAAACTTTTCACTTACTGTCATTTTGCTCAATCCTTTTTTGAAACAATACATTCAAAACAGGCAGATATTTTTCAGATAAGCTTCCTCTATTTACTAATAAAATAAAGCAATTAAACTCTATCCCACTGCATTATTTAAGTCTCATTTAAATTTGAATGATCATATATACAGTAATGGACATTTAAAGTGCTGCTGCAGTTTAGAAAATCAAACATCTCTAAAATATTTGTACCATTTAACCCAAGAATTCCACTTCTACAAATTAATTCAATTATGAAAACTATTTTATCTAAAAAGAGATATACTGATTCATTATAAATTCCAACACAGTAAACAACTTCGCTAAGCAGAAAATGGTTAAATATATCATACCACCTTTGGTCAACTGGAAATTATTTAGTTCTTCAAAATATTGTTTAGAAAAACATGTTACACATGGACCTGTTTATAATTTTACATAATTAAAACAAAATATAGTCAAAATATAATTTATGCAAAAGAATACCAGGAAAAGCAATTAGAAATGGAACAAAACATTAAAAAATGGTTATTTAAAATTCTTTATGTGGCATTTTTCTAAGTATTTTAAATATCTTAACTTATTTGCGCCTATAAAAAACCTATGAGATATGTACCGTGATTACTCTCATTTTACAAATGAGGATGTAAGTCACAAAGATGTTAAGTAACTTAAGTCACACAGCTCATCAGTAGCAGAGAGAATATTCAAATCTAGGCAATCTAGAGCCAGAGATAACACTTGTAGACACAGCTATAATTATGTGTCCAGGTTGGCATTTATCACTTTTTTTCCCATTTTCTCCATGTTGTGTCATATTTCATATGAAATAATTACATGTAGAAGCATATTATCCATTACTTAATAACAACATCTAATTTTAAAATAATGAAATTCAATAAATCAGAATTTTGAGACATTGAGATGAACAGTGCTATTTCATCTGAACTTGAACTTCCTGGAGTTCTGCCTTATAGAGAAGTCTTTTGGTACCCTGATATCTAAATGCTGAGCAATGAAGTCCAAAATTGATGTTGAATCCTTCACTGTGGCAGATAGCATACCAGGGTATCATTTAATTACAATATCAGGAGGATAAGTGAAAAAGATGAGATCACACCGAAGTCATTAGTTTCGAGGCATAGGTGGAGATCAGCCAAGTGAAAAGGAAGCAGGTGTCTAAGTTAGATGGGAAAAGACACAATTAGTAGTTCCCTCGATTAGCACAGGAGACTCCTGAGGCTCATGTAACCACTTCCCAGCAGGTGTACAGTCTGATACCTGAGATAGCAAGCTGTGCTGAGGGACCTCAGGATAGCAGCTACATAGCTGGAAACAGGGTTGCTACTCCAGGGAACTCAGGGATATGTGGCAATTCTCCTACGCCTCTCTCAAGAGTGCTGCTCCATTTCCCTTGGCCACGGTCTCAGCAAGGTGTGCTGTAAATGTGCCCTGGAAATGCATCCGTTCTACTGCCATTTCCATCCTAGCATGGCACTTCAGCAGCCTTGTTTCAAGCCATATCAAGTTCAAAATCCTCATACTTAAGCACAATCTAGGGACACTTCACTTGAGAATCTGTACATCTGAATTATTGAAAGCATAAATGTGAACAGAACTCCCTTAGGTAATCTACCTTTCTTTTTTTCTATTGTTGTTTAATGTACTTTGGTATCATCCAGTCAAAATTAGTAACAGATGACAAAGTTTCATCCTTCTTTATTAGATCAGCAAAACACACAATCCCATCCCAGACAAGAAGGACTTTAAAACATCCAATCAGATGAGGTATCAGGACACCAAGCTCTCTAGTCTCATTCACGTGTTTCAGAAATACGCCTAATTCCATTCCCCTATTACTTTGAGTATTATCAAGGAGGGGAGATATATGAACTAAGGTGTTAGAAATAAAATAGTAAAATTCAGTTTATATATGCAACTCCTAGGCTAAGTGCCGTCACGATATCAACCTTCTGGAAGGAAATTTAACCTCTTAGAAATGACTGCCACATTGTGTTCTCTAACCACCAAGTTTCCTTCACTTCATATTTCCTCAACACAAGTAACGAGTATACACTGTCAAACATGTTAACCTTCTTTTCTTTTGCTAATAGCTTGAAACAACGAAATATCACTATGTTTTATTTTCCTGAATAATGACATCAAGTGCTATCTATGGAACCAGTATTGAGATGCATCTCACAGACCATTACAACTTCAAACAGTTTATTTCCCCACCACACCAATTAGATAACTATATTGCAATGCATATGTGTGTGTGTGTGTGTGTGTGTGTGTGTGTGTGTACATACACATATCACCAAGGGCAAAGGCTTTGTGATTCATATGTTCAAACACATTTCAAGGAGTTATGTTTTATATACTTAAATAAATTTTAGGATTGTAAACAGTCTTTTTCAAGTGCCTTATTACTATAGAAATTAGCCCTAACCTGACAATATTTGCTCATAATAATGCCTTATACAAACACATAGTCAGGCTGGATGTTGTAAGTGACATCAATACTAAATCTTTATGAAGACAGCTGCTGTAACATAATCCCTCTGTCTTCTGGAAAAACTGTATGTCAACACTGGGCACACTTGGTTAAATTTTCAATGTGTGTCAATTATGGATATGAACAAACTAGACTCCTCTAGAAAGTTTCAATCTTTATAAGCTTAACGTCTTTATTCTACTTCACAATTGACTGTAGCATTCATGAAAAGGCTCAGTGCTATTTACGATATTAATCCTATGTCTTTCTTACTGACAATTCCTGATTAATGTTTAACACAGTGTGCTAACATAGCCTGTACCTGGAGAGGAGGCCATCAGAATGTTTAAATTCTAGCCCCACAGGTGATAGTCATGAGCTCTGAATAAGTTATCTAACTTTCCTGGAGTCACTTTATTAGTCTCTGAGGTATCCCACAGCTCTCATATCCCTCAGTCCAAATATCTCTTCTAAAGCAAACTCTGGGTTTCTGTTTTTTCATAAAATAAATTTTCTAACTTCCATTACTATGTGAGCAAGATAGGACCCATAGCATCGCATATACGTCTTTCACAGAGATTCCCATGTAGATGGCAATATAAATATAAAATGCAAGATATCAAAGTGGACTGTAACTAGCACCATAGGAAAGAGTGTGTGTGTGTGTGTGTGTGTGTGTGTGTGTGCGTGTGTGTGTATACACGCACACGCGCACACACACACACACACTCAGGAATTTCAAAGAAAAGACAGCGATTACCTCCTACAGTCAATAAATATTAATAAAGATCTGCCAAGATGACAGACAATGTGCTCAAGCCTTGGGTTATATAGGTAAAAAGCAAACCTGCTTCTGATATTTTTAAGGCCCAGAGAAGGGTTATAAATAGAGGCGTGCATATCACATGTCTGAGTATTTAGAAATTAGACTTTCAAACTATTAAATGTTTTTTCATCCTACCTTTATAAGCTTAATTTCACAATGAACTGGTATATCATATTCAAAGTTAGAATTCTCAGACTTCCCAGACTTCCTTGCCTCTGACTTCCAACCCCTATTAATCCATTTTCTCCCCTTATATTCCAACTCTGTCTTCACTCCATACCTTATAAGCCTTCATATGTGCTCATGAGAACACTCTAGCCTGTGTATCCAAGATCCTTCAGTGAAAGCCAAAGCTTCCCTGGAAGAGCTGAAGAGGATTTTAGTAGACAGCATTAAAAATATTCCAGGCAGAAAAAAAAAAATTATTAAAACCTTTGGTGGAAGGAAGCTTCCAGGCTTGATGTAGAATGTTGATTTGTTCAGTTTTGCTAGAGTTTCAACAAGAGAAAAATATTAATGCTACACCCATAAAAATAAGCCTAGATCATAATGTCAAAGGCTAAAAAGTTTGAACTGTATTTGGTAGGCAAAGAAGAGAGATTTGAAGGTTATTGAGCAGGGGTGACATAATCAAAGCTGTACTTTAGGAAGATTAATTTGGCAGCCAAATGCAGAATGAGTAGATTAGAAGTGAGACTGCAGGCAGGCAGAAGAGTTATAGCAGTAGTTTAGGTAAGCAGTAATAAGACTGTTAACTAGGGCTGGGGTAATGTACAGGAAGAAAGGGCGGTGTGAGACAGTAGGGAGAAGGAATTGACAGCCCCTGATGAATCATTGGTAATGGGGAAAAGGAGAGAGATAAATCAAAGAGCACTCAGAGGTCTTGAGCTTCTGTGACTAAAAATGAATATCGGAAACCATCAGCAAGAAGTCGAGAGGAAGAGCTAAACTGTGGGGTGAAAATGATGAGTGGCGCTGGTATATTTTGTGTTAGCAGCATTAGCAACTCTCCACCCGGGTGAAAAATGTCATGAAGACTTGAAAACGCAGGTCTGGGACTTGGGAGAATCACCCGGAAATCACATAAAGAAGCAAAACTCATAAGTCTGACTTGTTTTAAATATAACCCATTCTGTATGCAAGTTTCATTATCCAAAGGTTTTACAAAGTTTCTCCAGTTCATAGGTTAGGTCCTTGGTTTCTCAAGTTGCTAAAAATATGTGTGTCTTCTGAAAACATGATTATTTACAGACTTTGGGCTGGTTAATTCACTTTGGCAGAATCTACCTTATAATCTATAGCACAGTGGTCTGCTTTGTCAGGATTTATTGATAACAGTCCAAGTTTCTTCCTAGCATAAATCATTTCCCAGTATCACAGTGTTTAGTTCCGGGAATTTTGACTTTGTCCAGATTTAGATTTTCTGCCTTTGTCTAACAATGATTACAAACAATGAGCTTGTCTCTGGGGTGACACATTCTTCAAATGTACTATGATGTGCCAGAAGCTCTTTTTGGCTCTCAGGTGATACATTTATCGGTGGATTATAAAAGCCTGCCTTTTGTTCTCACCCATATTAGTCACTATCACACATAAAAATACAAACACATATATACACAGATCTCGTGACCTTAAGTGACAATAAAGATGACTTAATAGAGCTATTTTTTTTTTTTTTTGCTGTGTCTGCTCAATAACATTGGCTGATACTTCTTCAGTTGTACCTGATACATCTCATTATTTCAGTCACTGGTGAAAATCTTAAAATGTCTGCAACTAATACCTGAATGGGGAAGGAAGCCTTACTATGGAGAGAAGGTCTCAGTCTTTGGGTAAACAGAAGCAGGAACCAGCAACTATGGTGGATGTCTTCTCTGAGCAAGGCAAAGGCTGTAAGAGGTCATATTAGGGTACCGCAGTTGAATCTCTCTGCTTGCTTCTACTCTAGACAAAATGTAGGTGTCAGAGCCCTTTGTCTCTATCAATGCCTCAACTTTTATAGCTCATAACTAATCCTCTATCTAAACACACTTCGATAGATCTCTTCTGTAACATATATCTTCAACCCAGGTAACACGGAGGAATGTACAGTTAATATAGAGAGTATTCCCCTAAGTATTGCAGAGTAAATGCAAACTTACAGATGTTTATAAAGGAAAAATATGAAATTAAATTTCAGTGATGGCTTTCAGATAGCAAGAGTATCAAGTCTTTAAAGGGGGTCACATGACACTAACAAAAAAATTCACAAAACAAAATATGCAAGAGACACAAATGTAACCAAAAATATAGATAACATCGAAAACATGTTAACTAATGGCTTTTATGCTGGCTGATCACCCCCAAGCTTCCCACAGCCAGTCCTGATGTGAAAAGAAACCATACCAGACATACATCCTACTCATTGTTGCTGGAAGACATGCTGTGGTGTTTGTTCCAGTCTGACTGCTTAATCAGAACACTGACCTACTTCTTTCATATCTTTTTGTTTTTAACAGACTACCAGCCAATCTTTGTTCTCCTTACCTGGTCTTCACCTATTAAAGTTGTAGACAGATTCTATTTACTTCTCTAATTTTCCTAACTCTTCAGGATCCCGTTGTCTTAAATACACATACATATAAGAATGATATTTTTGATGTTTATTAATTAATTAATTATTTTGAGAGAGAGAAGAGCGAGCACGAGTGGGGAAGGGGCAGAAAGAGAGGGAGAGAGAGAATCCCAAGCAGGTTCTACACTGTGAGCACAGAGCCCAGCACAGGACTCAAACTCATGACCCATGAGATTACGACCTGAGCTGATATCAACCGACAGACACTTTAATCAACAGAGCCACCCAGGGGCCCCTGAGTTTTTTTTAATAGGCAAGCAGTTGTCAAAGGGACAAATATAGGAGTTCCCAAAGCATATGTAATTTCTTTTGAAAAGTAAAGAGGACTTAAAGTTCAATTTCTCAGAAGCAAGGAGGAAAAAAAAAAAAAGAACAGAGAGAAGATACCTTAGACAACATATGAGAATCCATTTGATTTAAGTCTGAATTATAGAATTAAACTGATAAATGACACCATTGATTCTAGAGAGTAGTGGATACAAATATGTTAACATAATTAGGAATCCTTTTAATATTTATCTTCTCCACTGGCCACATGATACTTATTTTCAGAACTTTTTTCTATATTAAATTACAGTAAGTAATACTTTTTGTCTCATATTTTTCTAAACACAAAGAAAATAATTACAACTTTGGGTCAATGGGTACTGAGCTTAAATTTATGAAATTAAAATTTCCATCAGACTGTTAAACATTTTTGAAAGTGCTGCAAGAACTCCTATCCTTGAAGAATTTAGTAGTCTGATGTTTGCAGATTTTTGAAACTATTGTTTAAATTATTAGGCAGGCAAAATGGCCTAATATGCTAGGTTGAGACAACCCATTAGAACCATGGTTAAGTCACAGGGGCCAAGAATTGTGACTAGAACTTCTTTGCAAAAGAAGAAAAAGTGTTCCCAGGCAATAGACAGGATTTGGTAAATGAAAGAAACTCAGCTGGTGGGAGAAACTCTAGCCACATGTCAGGCTCACAAAGATGGAGAAGACAAGTCAGATGTGTCATCAAGTCACTGAATAATTAACACATAAGTCAAAAATGAGTGAAGACAATAGTGGAGCTGGTTAAGTGGACTGACAGAAGGATCTCTCTGCAGGAGCATGAACAGAGGTCAGGTTACAACAAATTCAAGTGTGGGGTAATTACACCTAAACTAAGCATCTAGTGGGACAACTCAGGCCTTCCAGGAAATCCTGTGTTTGGGGGAAATAAGTCGTCATCTTTTTGAAAGCATGAGACTTTAGGGAGATTCTCATAAAGACCTTAAAATCTTGAGAAGAGTAATACACAGGGATATCCTCAAGCATTATAAATTAAAAATAAAATAAATTAAAAAAAATCACAGGTTTAGCTCCATTGAACCTAGATAGATATACAAGAGGGTTCAGGCATAGCACAGCAAGGTTTCCTATTAATTTAAATGGAGTAAAATGAGAAACAAAATTCACATCAAAAGACTCATGAAATAAAAATGTAGGTTCTGAGCAAAGTCAACACAAGTTTACAGTCAAGGCTCAAAGCCTCATGCACCTAAGTCTCAACAGGGGTGCCACCTTAATGCTATCTGCTCAGTGTCCTATTGTGTTTGAGTTTTGCAACTTTGATCCTTAACTGTGAATTTCTTCCTCCTGATTGCACTAAGGCAGAATGTAGTCTTTTTGAAGTCACTTTCGCTGGGTGAGTATTTTAAAGCTAAGTCTATGTTATATAGAATGTACAGGACATTTTTACCAGTTTATAGAAAAGCTCTGGCAATCACATCAGATCTATAAGCACTGTTAATGTCAGTGGAAAAGCAGTGTGCCTGATGATACACATGTATCTGCTAAATCTGGTGGAACATAATAGACAATAAAGAAGGAAGTAAAATGCAGCATGCAAAACCAGCATGGGGACAAGAAGGTTGAAACCAAATGAGAATGCTTTGCTTTTGAACCTGTGTCAGTGACCTGTAGGATAAATCCATTTAAAAAATCAATATCAAAGTATGGATGCTGAAATTAGTATTTTAGGGAGAAGGCTTTTATTACTTGGTGAAACCTTTATTTGATTTTGATTTTTTATTTGTTCATGGTTTTGTAATCTAGCAAAAAGATGAAATACAACTACAATTGATAGGATATGTAATATATAACAATTAAAGTGGGAGAATTTTCTGTTTCTAGGCTACTATGAACACAACTCATAATTTTTAGGAGGTTAAATAAATATTACAGATGCATAAAGATGGATAATGCTAAGTCATATGAGTTAAATATAAGTGGTTTCTAAGAACACCATAAATTTACTGGAAAAAAAACATATGTAAGAGCCCATTTAATTTTCATCAATGATCACTAATCTCAGCATAAAATCAATACAAAAATCTTAAAAAGATCAATAGACAACTAAGTTTTTAAAAAGTAAATAATGAATATAAACAAAATTCAGAAGTAAATGATAAACCCTGTGAAAAAAAACTTTCAATATAGATGGCAAAGTCTTAATATTCTTAATAGAAAGAGTCTTAAAAGGTTACAGATTAAAAACAGAAAAGAAAAATGAAGACAAAAGACTTAAAAAGTCAATTCCCAAAAGAAAAATACAAATAATCCACTAAAATATGAAAAATTTCTTTATCTGTTTTGGTGTAAATTAAAATCCAAGGTAGGATTTTTATTTGAAATTAGGAAATATATTTTAATATATAATAATACTCGGTGTACATGAGGGAATGGAGATTACAGACCGTTTATATATTTTTGGTAGATGCATAAATTGGTTTATATTTTTTATAATTTGTCAATCTATATTGATTCTTACGTATTCATGGCCTTTAGTCTTATTATTCAACTTAAAACAATTTCACTAGAAAGTAATTCCTCAGAATGTGATGCAGGAGTGGGAGTAACTGCACATAATCTACGTATCCAGTGTTTAGGGAAGTACTAAATACATTTTATCCAGAGAAAGGTATATTAAATACATTCCTTAAAATTTTAAATTTTAATGTCCTATTTTTAGATAACAAAACAAAGATTTAATTTCCTTATTTTCTCCTTAGATGTCACAATGTCAATTGCAATATAATGGAAAGATAAACTTTAATCTTTGCGAAACCAGAAGCTATCTATAACCCTACACACAATGAAGGTCAAAGAAGAGAGCAGAAAGATACTGCAGGAGGATACTGAAGTTGTAGGTCTCAGATAAAGCCAGAAAAGTATAGCTTTCCAAAGTAGGTGGCATATACTATTAAGAGAAATCCAGCAATCTGTTATTTACAAAATAAAACCAAACTGGTGGCAGAAGCTTCCTGGACCTTGACTGGCAACAAGTTGATGCCAGGGAGGTCAAGTTGAATGAGGAACTGCAGTGGCAAGACATATTTGCAGGAGGCAGTATGTCATCAAGGCAGAAAAAAAGGAGATACTGTTCATTGTTGGCAGGACTACAGCTTCTAATCTCTATGGGCCAGCTGAAAATAAGAACCAAAAGTATTTACTCACACCTAACCCTGCTACAAAATAAAGCTCATTATAATCCAGAAAAAAAAAATCTGGTAGTATGAAACATGGCTCTCCTCTGATCCCCATATGATCCTCCTGCAAATATTAGTCCAAGAATTCAATAAAATATGTGTAAAATTCAAAAAGAAAGAGCACAGGGTCCATATAGTTGTAGCACGAGAGAAAACTACAATTGGTACAAGAAAGAAATTTCAGATGAATAACACACAAAAAACGTATTGCCATAGAAGAGATGACAATTGTGATCAAATACAACATGACAAATTAACATTTTAAATAACAAAACACCTCTTAAAAAAACAATTTCTCTAAGAAGATAGCAAGAGTTTAGAAAAGATACAGTGAAACAACAAAAATAAAATAAATAAGTAAAACCATGAGTTGGTAGAGATGAGGAAAGAAATAATGTAAAAATATACTATCATAGAAATGAATATCCCAGCAGAAGCCGTGGGGAACAGAAAGACACAGCTGCAGCAAGATGGCACAAAAAACTTCCAATACACACAAACAGGGAAATTCCAAAAAAAAAAAAAAAAAACAATTATAGAAATTTTGTGAGAAATCCAGAAACTGAAAGGTTACTGTACCTCAGGCAAATGTGAGACCACACTCACCAAAGCTGTTAGAAAGTCTTAAGACACATTCTCACCAGAACTCACACCCCTGACATAGCACCATACAATCAGGAAGAGACCCCCAGCATCCAGATTTTTTCAGGGGAGAGAAGAGGTTGATTTGTGCATTCAATGACCAACTTTTCTGAAGGTTT
The DNA here is from genome assembly GCF_018350215.1 of Panthera leo. Lineage (NCBI taxonomy): Eukaryota > Metazoa > Chordata > Mammalia > Carnivora > Felidae > Panthera > Panthera leo. The sequence goes on from NC_056679.1 coordinate 34,928,958, forward strand.
CCCCAGTATACTGGATTTTGTCTTGCCAGTTTGGGATCTCTGATGGGAAAGGCAGAGTTAAGCCACTTGAGGAGGAATGAGGTTGGTGACACAGGCTGATAGACACCATACAGCCCTTGCTCCCATTCCCTGTTCACCACAGAGCAAGCCAACAAAAAAAGCCCAGCTCCAAGCTTCCCTCTGAGGAGGGAAAGACCTTATACATACATCTAAATCCCCAACCTCTATGAGACTTCCTAAAGAACTGGCATCTATCGTGCTAGTCTTAGAGCTCTGACAGGTCCAGCATAATCTAGCTGCATGGACAATATAATGGAGATGGCAGTTTGGACTGAGAAAAGCCATAGCTTCCCACCTCCACACCAGCTTAGCACAAACTGAACAGACAAAAACCACACCTACCTGCTTCTCCCTGGGGAAAGAACTGACTGAAGCCCCCAGAATTTCAAGCTGGGCTAACAAATGGGAGACTTCTCCTGTACAAAGCAAGTCTATAAAGATTGTGAGAGGTGCCTGCCTTGTCTCATATACAGACACCAACACAGAAAGTTCAGAAAAATGAAGAATCAGGCAAAGATGCCCCAAACAAAGCAACAAGATAAGTCTCAATAAATTGATCTTAATGAAATGGAGTTACATTATTTATCTGACAGAAAATTTAAAAAAACTGTCAAAAAGATACTCTGAATTCAAGAGAATAATACACGAACAAAGTAAGAATTTTAAGAAATAGAAATTATAAAAAAGGGTCAAACAGAAATCACAGAGCTAAAGAACACAATAAGTGAATGGAAAATTCACCAAAGAGGTTCAACAGACTATATTAGGCAGAAGAAAGAAATGGCAGACTTAAAGACAAGTCACTGTAAATAATTCAGGCAGAAGAGTGAAAACTTTAAAAGAAAGAAAAAAGAGTAAAGAATTTAAGGAACTTATAGGACATCAGTAAAAAAAAAAAAAAAAAAAAAAAGGATTCATTATGGGAGTCTCATAAGGTAAAGAGATACAGAAAGGACCAGAAATTTCCTTATTCCTTATTCAAAGGAATAATGGCTAAAAATTTCCCAAATGTGGGAAAGGGAAATTAACATCCAGATCCAAGAAGTTTAAAGGATTCAAAATATAATGAATTGGAAGAATTGTACACCAACATGCATCATAATCATTATCAAAAGATAAAGAGAGAATTTTGAAGCCAGAAAAAAAGAGCAAATTAATTTGTCACACACACAAGGGAGGCTCTCCAGAAGACAATAAACAGATTTTTTTTTTTTTTTTTTTTTTTTTTTTTAGAAATTTTTTTTTTTTCAACATTTATTTATTTTTGGGACAGAGAGAGACAGAGCATGAACGGGGGAGGGGCAGAGAGAGAGGGAGACACAGAATCGGAAACAGGCTCCAGGCTCTGAGCCATCAGCCCAGAGCCTGACGCGGGGCTCGAACTCACGGACCGCGAGATCGTGACCTGGCTGAAGTTGGACGCCCAACCGACTGCGCCACCCAGGCGCCCCAAACAGATTTTTTTCAGTAGGAATCTTGTAGGCCAGAAGAGAATGAAATGATATATGCAAAGTGCTGAAGGGGGGGGGGGGGGGGGGCAAAAAAACCCACCAACCAGGAATACTACACCTGATAAAATTGTCCTTCAAAAATGAAGAAGAATGTCTCAGAAAAACAAAAGCTGAGGAAGTTAATGAACACTAGATCAATCATAAAAAATGCTAAAGGGAGGGGTGCCTGGGTGCCTCAGTGGGCTGAGTGACCAGCTTTGCCTTAGGTCATGATCTCAAGACAGGGTACATGAATTTGAGCCCTGCACAGGGCTCTCTGCTGTCAGCACAGAGCCTGCTTGGATCCTCTGTCCCCCTTTCTCTCTGTACCTCCCCATTCACACTCTCTTTCTTTCTGAAAAATAAATAAACGTTTAAAAATGCTAAAGAGTGTTCTTCAAGTTGAAATGAAAGGGCATTAAACAGCAACAGAATAGCATAAGAAAGTATGAAACTCATAGGTAAAAGTGAAATATATGGCCAAAGAAAGAATGTTACTGTAACAGCAATGGGTAAATACTTTTAATTCTTGTAAAAAAGTTAAACAACAAAAGTACTAAAAATAACTATAATTTTAAAATATGTTAGGGCTCCCTGGGTGGCTCGGTTGGTTAAGTGTTCAGTTCTTGGTTTTGGCTTAGGTCATGGATCTCAGGGTTTGTAGATTTGAGCCCCGCATCAAGATCTGCACGGACAGTGCAGACCTGCTTGGGATCTCTCTTTCTTCCTCTCTTTCTCTCTGCCTCTCCCATACTCACTCCCTCTCTCTCTCTAAATAAATAAACTTAAAAAAATTAAAAAATTAAAATATGTTAAAATATACACAATAGGAATTGATATAAAATGTGGCCAAAAAGGGAAGAATTTGAAGTGCAGAGTTTGTATGTGATGGGACTTGTTATCAGTTCAAAATTGATTTTTTTAACTATAAGATATTTGTGTAAGCCCAAAGGTAACAACATAAACAAAAAAAAATATCTCTAGAAGTTACACATACACACACACAAAAGAAAAAATCAGATGGTGGCAATTTTGAAAATGTCAACAAAACACAGAAGGCAGCAAGACAGGGAAAGATAAACAAAATGAGACTAACAAAAACAAGACAATGGGGATAGTAAATCTTTCTCTAGAAATATTACTTTAGTTTAAGTGGATTTCAATCCCCAACTCTAAGACAGAATGGCTGAATAGATTTAAAAAGTCATAATAACATCCGACTATATGCTGTCTACAAGAAACTTACTTTAGATATAAGGGCACAAATATTCTGAAAGTAAAATAAAAAGGATATTACACGCAAATGGTAACCAAAAGAGAGAAGGGATACATCAGACAAAACAGACTTTAATTCAAAAACTGTCTCAAGAAATGAAAAGGGACACTATAGAATGACGAAAAGGAAAATCCACCAGGAAGCTGTAACAATTACAGATATTGTCATCTGTTTTTAAAGGCTCATGTGATTAGATTAGGCCCATGTGCATAATGTCCCTCTTTTTGTTTTTTTAAGTATCTTTTCTAATTTATTTCTTTGAGAGAGAGACAGAGAGACAGAGAGAGAGAGAGAGAGAGAGAGAGGAGGGGCAGAGAAATGGAGAGAGAGAAAACCCAGGCAGGTTCTGCACTGACAGCATTGGACTCCATCCTACGAAATTTGACATCATGACCTGAGAGAAGTCAAGAATCAGGTGACTGAGCCACCCTGAGGCCTAATCTCCCTCTTTTAAAGGTCAACTGTGCCATGTGTTATGGGTTGAATGTGCTCCCAAAAAAGATGCATTGAAGTCCTAGCCAACAGTATCTTGCAATGTAGCCTTATTTGGAAACAGTGTTTAAAAGGTAATCAAGTTAAAAATGAGGCCGTGGTGGCCCTAATGCAATATGAGTGGTACCTTCATAAAAAGGAGAAATTTGGACAGAGAGACAGACACACACAGAAGGAAGATGATGTGAAGATATTCAGGAAGCACTCTGTGTGAAGTTGGAGGCAGAAATTGAACTGATGTAGCTACAAGCCAAGGACTTACTTGCAAGGACTGCCTACCACCGAGAGCAGCTAGGGACAAGCAGAGAAGAATTCTACCCAGAGTCCCTGAAAGAGAGAGCAGGGCCCTGCACACTCCTTGATCTCACACACCTGGCTGCCAGGACTGGGAGGCACTAGATTTCTCTTATTGAAATAAAGACAAACAGACGGAAAAACAGAAAGAAAGGAAGACTTATCTAGGATCACAAGGAGGAAGAAGAGCTAATAAAAGTCAAAATAAACAAAGACTCAAAAGAAAGTGACAGCTGAGGAAAAACATGAAGCAAACGGAATTTTAAAATATTCTTAAATAGTTTTTTTAAATATTATTTTTTGAATTTCTGAAAACAAAAACTGACCTGAATATATACATTGGAACATTACATCATGTCTCAAAAGCTGATCTGGGATCATCAATATGAGCCACATACTAGTAAAATTTCTGGACTTCAAAAAGAAAGAGAAGAAAAACACTAACATCCTAACCTGAATAGTTGTACAACCATTTAAGAAAGTAAAAAGGCTTTCCCTTTATTTAAAAAAAAAAAAAAAAAAAAAAAAACTCGTCCAAGTATAGTTACAAATGGATTTCACTGAACTCAAAATGAACAGATAATTCCTGTCTATGAGTACATTCAGAATAAAAAAAAAAGATGGAAAGACTCAAAAAGCTGTTAAATATACCATCAAAACAAACCTAAAATAGGTGAGTAATCACACATTCAACAAATAAAATATTAATAAATTAAATATAAGTATACTTAAAGGATAATGCACCATGATAAACTCAATATATGAAAGGTTATACTATTAGTATTATTAATATTAAGAAATGCATTAATAAAATTTTTAACATTACTGATTAAAGGAGAAAAATAAATTGGTAAATAAAAAATGGCAATTCTAATTTCTGATTTTAACTTTAACCAATTTCTGATTTTAAACTTTACTTTTTTAACTTTTTTTTTAAGTTTATTTATTTTTGAGAGACACAGAGACAGTGTGAGTGGGGGAGGGGCAGAGAGGGAGAGAAAGAAACCGAGAACCCCACGCAGGCTCCACAGTACAGAGGTGATGTGGAGCTTGAACCCACAAAACCATGAGATTATGACCTGAAGTCAAGAGTCAGATGCTTAACTGACTGAGACACCCAGGAGCCCTTTTAACAGATTAGAAAGCACGAGAGAACTTGAAAAGCAACTTATCAATATGCTTATTAAAAAGAACAGGACCTAACTTCCACTATTTACGATCAGCTCAGATAGGTTAAATAACCCACTAAACAATTCACAGAAGCATTAACAGATTCACAAATCTCTGAACTGCAAATTACAATAAAGGAAAAATTGGAACAGATAAAATTTTCAAAGACAGAAGAGAAAAAATATTTTTTGAAATAAAGAAAAATTATTAATGTGCATGTCAAAGGCAATAACACCTCGTGAAAATATTTATGCCCAGTGATCAGCATTATGACATTGCCTGGGTTTAATATACCCAAGAAGCAAGTCACCTGGAGGAGGAAATAAATGAAGTAAAAATAAAACACAGTCATCAAGGAGACAAAAGAGGACATAGAATTAATAACTTTTAATAAGGTAATGCACATATTTATGTATAAGTGTGCATCAACGCGTATATATTATATTCTATAAAAAGATATTACAAGATCATTTCATATATATTCAAAAATTAAACATCTAAAAACAGTAAGCTTATCCCTTTATTTCGAAATAGCTTACAAATGCTCGCAGGTGCATCCTTCCTAGTTGTAGCAAGCTCAGAAAATCTTTCCTTTCTTTCCTTTTTCTTTTCTTTTCTCTTTCTTTTTGAATCCAGGTATATTTGTGGTGGTCTTGGTTGTATTTTAATATCTGCCTCTGAGAAGTTGTTAAAAAGATTTATGCACATCCTTAATATGGAATAGTCTGCATCTTTAATAACATGGACAGATCTCTGAAACATATTTTTATATGAAAAGTAAGTTGCAGAGCTGTATGAAAAGTATGTCCCAATTCATATTTAAAAATAATTGCATATGTAAAAGAATGCATGCAAGTAAATACATTGGAAATGTACTCAAATTTGAATATCAAATTATCCATGGGTGAGAGAAAAGTAGGGAGATTTTAATAAAACTTAGATATTTTATTCCATATATTTCTGAAATGTCTGGATCTTTCAATAAAAGTATATTCACATATCCTGTGTATGAAAATCAGAATACATTTTTGAAAGGATTATCTGACAAAGACCTACACTGGACATAGCCAAGTGCCAACCTCTTTAATGAACTGTTAATTAGTTTATTTGATTTTTCCTGGTATTGTTTTTTTTCAAAAGCAGAGTAAACAATAGTTTATAAGTTCAGAAGGAAAAGGATAATACTTGATACCAAAAGTATTTGCCCTATCTACTAATCGATGGCTGAGAGAACATATAATTTTAAACTTTTTTTCTCATTAAAAGGTATAATGTCCTAAAGTATATAGCACTTTACATAATTGTTAATTATATTTAAAGATGAATGATTTTGGATTCCTTTTCTAATGAAAAAAGAAGACACTAGGAAAACTTAATATATACACAGAGAACAAAAAACATTTTTTTTTAAAAAAAGAGGGAGAATCACAAGTCAAAAATACCAAAGATAAGCTCATGTATTTGATCAAAATACCTATGATCTAAATTGTAAAGTTAACACTGTGGGCAGGTCTTCTTTAGTAAAATATCAGAGAAGGAATATGAATGTGGTTGAAGGAGGAAAAGGGTCTTGAACTCATTAGCTACTTTTTCTATTTTAAAATATAATACAGATTCTTTATTTGTCTTTCTGTTGCTTCATTGTTAGTGTATAAGAATGCAACTGATTTCTGTACATTGATTTTGTATCCTGCGACTTTGCTGAATTCATATATCAGTTCTAGCAGACTTTTGGTGGAGTCTATCGGATTTTCCATGTATAATATCATGTCATCTGCAAAAAGCGAAAGCTTGACTTCACTTTTGCCAATTTTGATGCCTTTGATTTCCTTTTGTTGTCTGATTGCTGATGCTAGAACTTCCAACACTATGTTAAACAACAGCGGTGAGAGTGGGCATCCCTGTCGTGTTCCTGATCTCAGGGAAAAACCTCTCAGTTTTTCCCCATTGAGGATGATGTTACCTGTGGGCTTTTCATAAATGGCTTTTATGATCTTTAAGTATGTTCCTTCTATCCCAACTTTCTCGAAGCAACAGAAAGACAAATAAAGAAACTGATCCCATTCACAATTGCACCAAGAAGCATAAAATACCTAGGGATAAATCTAACCAAAGATGTAAAAGATCTGTATGCTGAAAACTATAGAAAGCTTATGAAGGTAATTGAAGAAGATATAAAGAAATGGAAAGACATTCCCTGCTCATGGATTGGAAGAATAAATAATGTCAAAATGCCAATACTACCCAAAGCTATCTACACATTCAATGCAATCCCAATCAAAATTGCACCAGCATTCTTCTCGAAACTAGAACAAGCAATTCTAAAATTCATATGGAACCACAAAAGGCCCCGAATAGCCAAAGTAATTTTGAAGAAGAAGACCAAAGCAGGAGGCATCACAATCCCAGACTTTAGCCTCTACTACAAAGCTGTCATCATCAAGACAGCATGGTATTGGCACAAAAACAGACACATAGACCAATGGAATAGAATAGAAACCCCAGAACTAGACCCACAAACATATGGCCAACTCATCTTTGACAAAGCAGGAAAGAACATCCAATGGAAAAAAGACAGTCTCTTTAACAAATGGTGCTGGGAGAACTGGACAGCAACATGCAGAAGATTGAAACTAGACCACTTTCTCACACCATTCACAAAAATAAACTCAAAATGGATAAAGGACCTGAATGTGAGACAGGAAACCATCAAAACCCTAGAGGAGAAAGCAGGAAACGACCTCTCTGACCTCAGCCGTAGCAATCTCTTACTCGACACATCCCCAAAGGCAAGGGAATTAAAAGCAAAAATGAACTACTGGGCCCTTATGAAGATAAAAAGCTTCTGCACAGCAAAGGAAACAACCAACAAAACGAAAAGGCAACCAACGGAATGGGAAAAGATATTTGCAAATGACATATCAGACAAAGGGCTAGTATCCAAAATCTATAAAGAGCTCACCAAACTCCACACCCGAAAAACAAATAACCCAGTGAAGAAATGGGCAGAAAACATGAATAGACACTTCTCTAAAGAAGACATCCGGATGGCCAACAGGCACATGAAAAGATGCTCAACGTCACTCCTCATCAGGGAAATACAAATCAAAACCACACTCAGATATCACCTCACGCCAGTCAGAGTGGCCAAAATGAACAAATCAGGAGACTATAGATGCTGGCGAGGATGTGGAGAAACGGGAACCCTCTTGCACTGTTGGTGGGAATGCAAATTGGTGCCGCCACTCTGGAAAACAGTGTGGAGGAGGTTCCTCAGAAAATTAAAAATAGACCTACCCTATGACCCAGAAATAGCACTGCTGGGAATTTACCCAAGGGATGCAGGAGTACTGATGCATAGGGGCACTTGTACCCCAATGTTTATAGCAGCACTCTCAACAATAGCCAAATTATGGAAAGAGCCTAAATGTCCATCAACTGATGAATGGATAAAGAAATTGTGGTTTATATACACAATGGAGTACTACATGGCAATGAGAAAGAACGAAATATGGCCCTTTGTAGCAACGTGGATGGAACTGGAGAGTGTGATGCTAAGTGAAATAAGCCATACAGAGAAAGACAGATACCATATGTTTTCACTCTTTTGTGGATCCTGAGAAACTTAACAGAAACCCATGGAGAAGGGGAAGGAAAAAAAAAAAAGAGGTTAGAGTGGGAGAGAGCCAAAGCATAAGAGACTGTTAAAAGCTGAGAACAAACTGAGGGTTGATGGGGGGTGGGAGGGAGGGGAGGGTGGGTGATGGGTATTTAGGAGGGCACCTTTTGGGATGAGCACTGGGTGTTGTATGGAAACCAATTTGACAATAAATTTCATATATTGAAAAAATAAATAAATAAATAAATAAAATATGCAAAAAAATATATAAGACAGAATTTGGATTTAGGATACTTAATTCAAAAGAGGAGGAAATATAGAGGAATAGTGATAAAAATGTTGATGTTCTAGAAGACTTCAACCAGACCCTGATACTTAGTCCTTCACTATTATTTCATACATTTTAAATTTCTGATGAATATTCCTCAAACAATTTAGACTCTCAATTTGACAAACAACTGAAGACTTAGACAACTAAGGAGATTTAAAGTACCTCAGAAACAAGTGTCCCAAGTACTCCAGTCTCCATATAAAAATAATATTATGAAGAAAGGATGTTAAATTTAAATCCAACAATTGTCTTTGTTTTTTTAACACATTTGTCTGTGGATAAAAACTTAGACCAAAAATAATTATGTGCAAGTTTACTTTTAATATAAAACAAAGAGAAAGCCTGTCCAGGCTAGACTGTCCAAACAAAAATTCATGATAGTCATAATGCAGTGTTATGGGGGGAGGGTCTTATAAATGGTTTACCTAAGTGTTGCCCTCCTGATACATTTTCATTTTCTTAGGAAAGTGCAGTGTGCTTTTTAAAAGGAAAATATTTTTATTAACTTCTTCAGGGGGTGGTGGGTGTCTATTAAAAACAGAGGACTCTTCTCACTCACTTACACACATTCTTACTTTTGTGAAATATGTTTAGAAAAATATTAACCTATTTTATGTGGCAATGAAGGTGAACAGGAAATTTAAGCACTGAATGGGGAGGGTAACAAGATAACCTTTTAAGGTCCTTTTCAACCCTGGCAGTCGGTGATTCCAAACCAGACGAGGCTGCAGTTAAAATGCAGACGTTGCATCAAATCATCTCCTGGTATCAGACAACCCTCATAAGCTGGATCTTAGGTTTATATTCCCTTTAGTCAGTTTAATCAAGAACGAGATTGCATTTTGAATAAAAAAATTAATAAAAACCTATTGAAAAACAAATGGTTTTATTCAGGAGACATAATTCACAACTGGGAAATAAAAGGACTTTTTAATATAGCATCATCACTGGATTCCACAGCCTTCCAGAGAAGCATCTCCACCTTTCTTGTTGCTCATTTGCTTTTAGTTGCTACTATGGATCATGCTCAATCTTAGTAGCAAATAATGATTACTTGAAACTCACTGGCTTCTGGTGACAGGTCATTAGCTTTATAAAAGAAATTAATACATTTATTTTTATGTCTATTGTTCCTGTTTTGATTTCTATGTCTTAATTTTGACACAATTTTAAATTTAGAAATTTATATTGAACAGTACAAAGAAGTTTCATACGGTTTTAGTCAGACTCAACAATTCTACAATTTATCCCATTTCTTGCTTTACTATTTTCAGTAAATGCAGAAATACACACACACTTTTCTTTTCCTGTACCATTTGAGAGTTTATTGTAGGTATCCTGCGCTATTTGTAAATACTTCACTGTGTATTTTCCAAAAGCGAGTATTTTTATGTAACCACAGTACAATTACCAAAATCAGGAAATACTTTCTAAAGCAGTCTATATTTAAATTTGTAATATCTCAACAATAACTTTTTTTTTTTTAAGATTTTTAAGTAATCCCTACACCAAACACAGGGCTTGAACTCACAACCCTGAGATCAAGAGCTGCATGCTCTCCCGACTGAGCCAGCCAGGCACCCCTCAACAATAACTTTTGAACGGTTTTTTTCCCCTGGTTCAGGACCCAATTTAGATCATGAATTATGTTTTGCTGACAAATCTCCTTAGTCTTTAAAGTAGAAGAATTCCTCAGGTTTTGTCTTTCTTGACTTTGGGTACTTTAAAAGAATACAGGCCAGCAATTTTATAGAATATCTCTCAATTTAGTCTTGCCTAATGTCTCCTCAAGTCTAGGTATGGGTTGTGCATTCTTAAGGGAAATATCACAGTGTATCATATTAGAGGACACTTGATACTAGTGTTTCCCAATGTTGGTGATACTAACTTTGATTGTCTAAGGTGCTGTACACAAGATTTTTGTACTATGACATGGCCGTTTTTCCATTTGTAATTAATAAGCAATTTGAGTGGGGGATATGCTTTCAGACAATGGAAATATCCTGTTTCTTCTCAAATTTTCACCCACTAATCTTAACATTCATTGATTTTCTGTCTTTTTCATAAATATTAATTGGGTTCCTAGGATAAAGAATACCTTTTCCTTCATATTTATTCTTCTATTCATTTATTTAATGCATCAATGCAGGTTCATATATTATTCTTTACTATCATTACTGATACTATCACTTTATTTTTTAATTTGTCATTTAATTCATTATCATTATATATAATTCCACTGATACTCCCATTGCTATCATTACTGATTGTGATTATAAATTTCTTATATTTGGTTAATGAAGGCCTTTACAGTTGACCCCAATATCCCTTTTATATGTTACCATCTCTCTTTCTTATGCAAGATAATGTTCCATGATTAGCTTGTACTTTCCTCATTCCAACCCTGAAATAAGCCAATTCATCAAGGAGCCACAATACCTTTTATTGGTGAATGGCATTTACAAACCAAGATCTGGTCATTAGGTGAGCTCATAGTTACCTGTATGTCCTTACTTCTAAGCTAGCTCAGCAGACAGTGCTAGGATAGATATGCTAAGTCATACATAAATGTATATAATTATTTCTCAATCTATCTATATCTCAACCTATTATTTTTCAATATACCTATATCTAATATATCTAGATATAGATACAGATAAGTATATGTACTGTGTATATACAGAGAGAGTATGTAGTTCATACTGATAAATCCAAATCCAACCCAAAAGCACAAGTTCCATTCTTCTACTTTTTTTCATTTTTGTAACTCTCTTCTGATTAAGAAACATAACTCCCAGTTTTCTCAAAATAATTACTCATTTTCTCAAGCCTAGGATACATAGATAGCAGTTTCAGTATTATTAATCTATATCCTGTAAAAAACAAACCTGCTAACTAGGATCCAAAATTTATTATGGTCCTTTCATGTATATGAGCAGCAGTGGTAGTAAAACATGCATTTGGAAAAAGGCACCTATCTTAAATATACAGCTTAGTGGATTTTGGCAAATACTCATTCCCATGTAATTGTCCCACCCTCATTAGACAGAGAACATGACCATTACCCCAAAAAGTTGTTTGATTTGGTACCTTTCCCATACAATCCCGACTCCCACTGTGCAACATAATTAGTTCTGTTCGCTATGGAAATTCATGTAAACTGAATTTTACATGATGTACTACTTTGTGTCTAACATGTTTAGCTCGTCCTAATATCTATGAGACACATGCATGTTATTGTATTTAATCACTGTATTATTATGATATAGTAATAAAAATAAAATATAGAGTATTGGTCTCTATATAAATATACTCCGATGTCTTTTATACATCATCCTGTGGTTGAACATTTTAGATATTTCAAATTTTTGACCATTATAAAGTTTCTATGACCTTCTTGAACAGTCTGTATAACTATTTATAATTTTTATTAGATAAATATAATCAGTTCTGCTATAATGTCACATATGTGTTCTTAAACATTACCATGCTATGAAAAATTGGGCAATAAAGAATCCAGGACATATGGGGACAATGAAATTGGGCACAACATTGAAAACCTCTGTCAGTAAAACATAAAAAGAGAGACACATTATAAAAACAGTTACACATTTTATATACATTTAATGGTTAAGAATACAAATACCACAATAAGTATGGCATTTTACCTTGAAAAAGATGACGTTGGTATGTAGAAGTGAACATTGGAAGGGTTGCACTTTGAGATATATTTTGGTGGAAGGAGGATTATCTGAATTAAGAAGAAAAGCTATAACACCAAATACAGATGGCTGTACCTCATAACACACCAATGAAATGTGAAGTGGCTGACATATGTGTGTGTGTGTGTGTGTGTGTGTGTGTGTGTGTGTGTGTGTGTACTTATATATTTATACACAGCTTAGTTCAGCTGAACTTAGTGTTTTCTATATTTAGTGTTATGGACAAAACTTGCACATAAACAAGTAAATACATGTATTATGATCAAATTGTTTCCTAATATATAAACTGCAGTGAATCAAACTTGCATTTTTTTAAAAAAGGATTAGAGCAGAACTAACTGCATCTAAAAATGCATTTGCTAAGTGCTAAGGTAACTTTATAAGAAACTGTCAAATTGTTTCCCATTTGTACTATTTTAGTACAAAATCCAGAGATTTTGGTAATAGATATTAAACTTATATTAAATGTCATAAACTTCCCTGTAAGTAAAGCTTTAGAAACTCCTTCCATATGGTGATATATTGAATTTTCATTATCATTGTTAGAAATCTTCTATAATTTCCTTTTTTAAAATATTTTTTGACTCATATATTATTTATAAGCATGGTATTTAATCTCCAAAATTAAAAATATTCCTAATATCTTTTTTTAATGTTTATTTCTTTTGAAAGAGAAAGAGAGAGAGCAGGGGAGGGGCAGAGAAAAAGGGAGAGAGAGAATCCCAAGCACAGCCTGCACTGTCTGTGCCTAACCCAACTTAGGCCCTGATTGCATGAACAGTGAGATCATGACCTGAGCCAAAATCAAGAGGTGGACACTCAACCAAACTGAGCAACCCAGGTATCTCTCAAATATCTTATTATGGATATATATTTTGTTTTGGTTATAGGTCATATGTATAGGATTTCAATCTTTTGTAAGATAGTGAAATATTAGACCCAAAAATATGGACTACCCTGGTGAAAGTTCCTTTCTAAGTATGTATATTATAAACACTTAGGATGTCAGATTCTATAAATATAATTAAGATTAAGATAGCTGAAAGTTTACTCACATCTATATCATTATTGCCCTTTGTCTGTTTTTACTAACAATTACTCTCTGTCAGGTTGGATGATATATTTTGACACATCTTCAATTTCACTAGTCCTCTCTTCTGCTGTCTCCAATTTACAAGTAGTGTCAATCAGTAAATTTTCCATGATCAGTTTTGTACTTCTCAGTTCTATGTTTTCCATTTGGCTCTTTGTTATAATTTTTATCTCTCTGCCAGAATACCCCACCATCTGTTTTATCATTAGGAGTATATTTTCCTTTAAGTCTTTGAACACATTTGTAGAACCTGCTTTAAAATCATTTATTGCTAATTCTAACATCTTTATCACCCATAATGTTTGTATTTACTGATTATTTTCTTGACTATAAGTGACATTTTCTCATTTCTTCCCATATCTAATGATGTTTGATTGTATATTATACATGCTTATAATACACTGACAAGACTCTGGATTCTATTATCACACTATACAAATGTTTCTTTTTTATCAGTCAGTGAAACAAAATATATTCAAATTCCAAACCTTCTTCTTTTTACTGGGGGCAACAGCTGAAATGTTTGCCCATTTCTTTCAGCCTTCCCACTGTTGCTTTTTGCCAGTAAGTTAGAGTGTTCCTTTGAATGTTTGAGTAGATATAGGTGGAGGTCACATACAGGTTTTGGAGGGGTCATTTCTATGGGCCCCTCATTCCCAGCATTTTCCTCCTTAGTTTTCAGCTGTCCTAGGAGCCTTAAACTCCAAAAGTCATTAAGATTGGAGACTGTGCTTCAGTTCCAGCCTCCATAAGAAAAATATCTATGTAATTTAAAATTTTACCCATGTAATACCCTCGTCTCAAGTCTCCACTCCCCTCCAATTGCTGCCTGTTTCAGTCACTCTCCAGTGCCTTCAAATATGTGTTCTTCCTAATTTTATCAGAGTTTATAATTGTTGACTTCTAGATTCTTAGAGAAAAGTTAGTCTACTATTATTGGTATCAAATCTTGTCATGGATTAAATTTTAATTTATTAATTTAGTCAATAAATATCTACTACACTCTATGCTTCAGATATTGTTCTGGGCACTATGGGTAGAAAGAATAAAAGACTATAACTTAGCTCTTTATAGGAGAGGATTCATAGTATAAACTAACTATTCTGATACAGTGTGACAAGATAAATTCATGTAGCACTATGGAAGCACAGAAAAAGAGAATTTGTAGGAATATATCTATCTCTTATCTTTTTCCAAACCAATAACACATTTCCACTTGAGATATTCTGTCATGAAATTTCATGAGTATTTATTTATGTGATAATGACTATAGAGTCTGCCCACATTGGTTTGATCAAGATAGAGTCTCAAAAATGTTTAAATACATAAATTTGAGAAGTTGCTATGATGGACGGTAGGGTTTTTTGTTGTTGTTGTTGTTGTTGTTGTTGGAGGGATTAATGATTAGCTATTTAATGGTATTTTGAGGGGGTGTTCATCATGGATGTACAATGTAACTTATTTTAGAACACACTGCTATTTATAAAAGCAAACAAAATGGAAATTAATGTATACACAATAAAAATATTAATAAAGAAAATTTAGACTATTTACAACCTAGAGATTGAAAAGATCTTTCCATACCAAGAAATAAAACACATATATTATAAAAATATTTTAAGCAAAAATATGTTAAGGTTGATAAAAATATGCCAGTTTAGAAAATAATTTAATGCAGATGAGTGATAAATGACTAAATATCTATAATGCTGCAAAGATGGTTACAGAAACTTAACAACCTGAAAGGCATAAATGAAAAGGATATGAGTTGACAATTCACAGAAGAGCAAAGCCAAATGGCAGGTAAATATATGAAAATATTCCCAGTCTTTATAGACGTCAGGAAAACATGAATTAGGTAAAGAAGATAATGCCTAATGCTGCAAGGAATCAGAATGAAAGAAGTATTCTCATATATTGTTGCATATCCTGCAGCATCTGCTAAAATTCAAAAGGTACATGCCCTTCATTCTAACAATCTGATATCTAAGATTTGTCTTATAGAAATAAAAGCACCAGTATGTAAGGATAGATACACAAAGGGGTTCATTATAGTACAGCTTTATTTTTAAAACTGAAAAAGAATTTGGGCACCTGGGTGGCTCAGTCAGCTGAGCATCCGACTTCAGCTCAGGTCATGATCTCCCAGTTCATGGATTCAAGCCACACATCAGGCTCTGTGCTGACAGCTCAGAGCCTGGAGCCTCCTTCGGATTCTGTTTCTCCCTCTCTCTTTGCCTCTCCCCCACTCTCTCTCTCTCAAAAATAAATAAATGTTAAAAAAATTAAAAATCAAAAAGAATTTGAGGTTTTCTTCGGTAACTCGGAGCACTCTTTACTACCATCATAGTCAGTGGTTTAGAAATGTTAGCCATGAAGCTCTAGATTTAAAGTCTTACTCAGTTGACCCAATTTATAAAGAAAATTCAATAGATAAATCAGATGACATCAATGACTTATTGCATAGATTAAAGCCATGTAAGGGGAAAAGAGCAAGGCAGCAATTCTCCACCTATTCTAAAATAACTTACACATGTGGGGAGCTCTATTTGAAATCCAATACTCTATCTGATCACCCCTAAATTAGCTAAAACCATTTTCCTCTGTACCTCTAGAGGTGTTCTTAGCTTATCTTAAACTCCTCTTAAGTAAGGGCTAAGTTCCTCTCCTCACCCAGGACCTATCACAGTGCTTGCTGCTATATGTGATATTAATAAATGTAAGTTGTTTTCTGAGCAGGTAACTTTATAATATACATTACTGTCTGAGATATTCAGCTTAAAAATATGTTTGATACTCTATTTTGTTAAAGTTTATTTACTTATTTTGAGAGAGAGAGAAAGCCTGTGAGTCAGGGAGGGACAGAGAGAAAGGGTAAGAGAGAATCCCAAGCAGGCTCCATGCCCAACGAAAGGCTTGAACTCACAAACCATAAGATTATGGCCTGAGCCAAAATCAAGAGTCAGATATTCAATGGACTGAGCCACCCAGGTGCCCCTGGTAATCTTTAAAACTCTGCAACTGACAATTGTCAACCAATTTTGGCAGGAGTTCCTCAAATGCCCTTAGGTATCTGAATACAGGCAGCTGCCTATAATTTTAGATCATCAACAGGAAAAAACATCATAAATCTTTGTGATACTACAAAAGAATATTACTCACTGCAGTTCGGTGATAATTTTTTTAAATATCAAAAATAATATTTTTTTTACTATTCTCCAAATAGTCTAATTTTTTGGTGTTTTGCCCTATGATTAGGTCAGTGAAGAATAACAATATTTAAAAGATGCAGTCTTTTGAAAAGTGTTCACACACAAAAAAAGCATTAAATAAAAAGACTTTAGCCAAACATACTGACAAGATTATAATAGCTCTCATAATCTAACTTGCATTTACTCTGTAATTACCCAGGAAAAGGTGCAGAAGTATAATTCACGGATGTCGCAGAACAGCAAACAAAAAAGATACCTGATAAAAACCGTGAACTAGGAGATAAAATTAGTCACTGCTATTCTTGCTCTTTCTGATGCCACCAACACCATTGAAAGCAAAGGCAAAATGCCATTCACAGCTTCATTCTTCAAATGCCCTTTCCAGTAATACCTTTCTCCTACCTGCTCTTTGAAACAATTGTTATTCTCTCCTAATAGAATAAAAAACGTACGTGAATTCTTTGCAAACCGTAGGCAGCCGTAGCATGTGCACGCGCGCGCACACACACACACACACACACACACACACAGAGTTTGAAATTTCAGTAGCACCACTGCAATATTCTGCAGTTCAAGGCAAAATTTTGAGGAAAAAAAGAGAAAACTTAGAATTAATTAATTGGTGATCTTACACCTTAGAATAATTGATGATTGCAAATTAAACCATCACTCATAAAAGCTCTTATTCTTTCACGATTGTATTATCACATATTAGCTTCAGTTAATTACTAATTCTGGAAAATATAAAGAAGGTTCAGCGAATATCTTTTTGCTGGCTTTCATATTTAAATAAACTGCATTAAAAATAGTGAACAAACCGATTCAATTTAGTTTTCAAATATTTCAAACTTTCAGAAATGTCATATAAGACAATCATTTTGACTCTCCGAATCTCTTGCTTCATTTTTAAAATAAGAGAAACAATAACCCACCATAGGATTTTTAGAAATAATGAATGGGATTGTACATATAAAATATTTAACTCAGTACTTAAACCATAGTACGTAATCACTAAGTTTGATTCCCTTTATATAATTCAGTTAGTCTGCTTGCAATACTATATTGAATATAGTAATTAAAATAGTAAATTATAAAAATAGTATTACAAATAACAAAACCTACAGAAATTGGGCATAGAAATATTTGTAAAAATAACTTTCTGAACCACTGAAACTTGCATGTATGTTAAATAGGTATACACAAAAGAAGTATGAAATCTATATTATTCCTCATGATGATCTATTGTGTGCTCATACCTAAATAGTAGATATCGTTCTAATTAAAAGTGAGGAATAACGCTATCATTCTTATTACATAAGGGCAGAAGGCACAAGGGCAGAAAATAAAAGCAGTTGGCTAGAAAACCAAGAATTTACATTACAACATTGATGATTTTTTACCAAGTATGCATTCCAAGCTCTCTCTCTCTCTCTCTACCTCAGAATATCTAATAATGGGAGGGGAAAAGAAGAAAGATGTAAAAAAAATTACAGCTTTTTGTTTTGTGTATTGAAATTATCTACGGTCCAACAAAAAAAATCCAGATATGCTTCATAAAGTTAACTAAAGAAAGTTACTTTGGGGAATCATCATGGCATTTATATTATAGATTCATAACTTTTTTGAGGCATATATTCATAGAAAAATATAATGAAACCTATGAACCCTCTCCCATAAAAAGAAAAAAATACATATATATCATATGGGTTCAGTGGACTTACAAACTCTTTAAAATTTATCAATAGACTCTTTCTTATTCTACTGTCCTTGGTTATGAGTTCTTTTGTTGTTGTTTTTTTTTAATGTTTATTTTTGAGAGAGAGAGAAAGACAACGAGAATAGGGAAGGGACACAGAGAGAGGGAGACAGAATTTGAAGCAGGCTTCAGGCTCTGAGCTGCCAGCACAGAGCCCGACGCGGGGCTCAAACCCATGGGCTGGACTATGAGATCACGACCTGAGCCGAAGTCAGACGCTTAACCGAAGGAGCCACCCAGGTGTCCCTTGAGTTCTTGATGTATACAAAGTAATTTAAATATTGATGTCATCATGGAAAAAAAAAAGATTTATTTCAACTTCTCCTAATTCCCACACCTGAGGTCCTTGAAATACAGATTTTTATATCACTTTTCATTTTAAAAAATCATATTTTTGTTCCAAATAAGAAGTAATTTCTAAATAACTACTTGTTGATTGAATAAATGAATAAATGAATATACACATAATTATTTTTTAATTAATTACCTTTTTTTTTTTAAGTAATTTCAACACTCAGCTTGGGCCTCAAACTCACAACCCTGGGATCAAGAGTTGTGTGCTCCTCTGACTGAGCCAGACAGACTATCCACATAATTGTATTTTTATTGTCTCAAGGTTCAAATAATTGTCTTATTCTATGGATTCTATGGATTATACCAAAAACTTAAAATTCCAAATCAGCACTTTAAAAGATATAGCAATGGAACGTTGTGACTTTTATCAAATGTGTTCTTTGTGACATTTGAGTGAATGCATAAGAGACAACCAAACATTTCCTGCAGATAGTGATACAAGGAAGTGACATTTCTTATAGACAGTGGTAGTGTGAGCATAATGTGGCATAAACAGAGGAAGAACATCTGGTCTTCACACACAAGAAGAATGAGTCCAGGCTAAAACAAACTAAAAGTATCTTACTAGCTTTGCTTGGTTTGATATTCAAAAATTCTTTACTGAAAAAGAATTAGAAATTTGTATCAGAACTCCACTGTATACACAGGTGTATAGACACAGAAACAGGTACAGACACAGGCTTACTCATATACTTGGTGACATACACACACACCATTCATACACACTCGTGATTACGCCAGAGTCCATTAAAAGTCACTCTTTCATTTCTCCTGGGAATTATTTTTGAAAGAACCACATGGAGGATGTAAGAAGAGCTACAAGATAAATAATGAATAATAAATAAATAAATTAATTAAATAAATGGAGGAAAAGAAAGGGTCACTGAGATAAAAGTTTGAAAGAGAAAAAAATAATAATAAAGTGCACGGGAAAATTGGGCCTAGATGCACACTTCTACCTTTATTAAAAAAAAGACAGAGCCATGTCTATATGGAATGATAGCATCTGGCTACAGAGGCTATGTAAGCAATGCTGAAATAGAATAACACTGTACATTGAGGAAGGGCTTATAAAATACCCATCTGGAATATGCAAGTATTTAAATAAGCATTATCCAAGTTCTTTGTCTCGTAAGCATCCAAACTACACTTTGTTTCTGAAAACAGGATAGTCCTAATAGGCAAGACACCTGACACAGAGTTAATACTTACATGTAAAAAACAAGTATGAGAAGGCTTGAGACATTCTAATGTGGAACTGGAAACAAAACAAAGCAACACAGGCTTTTAGTATGCACAAGAAAAACAAATTACGTCCCATTAATATGGAAAAGGAAGATCTTGAAAAGTTTCTAGCAAATGAGGAATAGTAAACCAAAATTTATACAATTGCTATTAATATTTATTTATATTCTTCATTTAGTGAAATATTTGTTTATAAAATAAAAATCACTTTACACATAGTTCTAAATTATAGTTTAAATTTCTTGATTCCCAATTCTACCACTACCAGTATTTGGAGTGGAGACTAGGGAAAGGATTGCTGACTTAACAATTAATGGAGTGGTCTGAGTGAATATCACCTGGCTGTATATGTCAAGATTCTGGAGCTAAAGACAGGGAAAATTATGTACATATTGGTGAACACTCTAGTTCAAGCAGAAAAGGAGTGAAAGGCCTTGGAGGATGGGGTATACAAGCTCTCTCAATAGGTCAAAAATTGTAAGCTATAGGTAAGCCACACTGTAGAACTGACAGCAGAAATGTTTCCACGGCCTTTTGGCAAAGGGATCACATCTTGCTTCACAGCCGCTGAATCCAGAACATGATCCCTATACAACCATTAGCCTGCTATACCTAAAAGCTGACACTTCCTCAACTTGGATTGTTTAAGGACAGCAGCAATGCAGATTTCATTCAGCATTTCTTGATGTTCAGGTGTGTCTGAACTCGAGTGTGTGATTCATTAGACACTAGATTATAATATGCCTTGAATCCAGCTGCCACAGAGTCTGGGTTGGTGAGGGCTGTCTTCTGATGTAGGGGATTGACACAGAAAGTCATTAAAAGATGCCAAGTGACAAAAGATGACAAATACCCACTATTGAGCTCACTTAACACGACTCATAAGCCTTAGATCTGCTCAGGTTAACCTCTCTACAAGGTATTATGCGGGACCAAAATAAGCCAGACTGGAAAGAATAAATCCTCACTGGTGTGACTTAACTCTTTTCCCAGCAGCATCTCCATTACCGTCTGTTACAATGACTCCCTCTGTGTTGAAATATGTTTACTTCTCCCTCTTCAATTAATCAACAAATAAATTAGTAACTAATCCTTCATTTGACTGATATACTACGCCAAGCTACCTTTCGGTTATTTTCTTTATTGCTTTCACCAATTGATTTTTTTTTTCATTCTACTCTGTTGTTTTCATATTCCCCTTTCTAAGAGTTCCTTCATTCCTGTCTCCACTATTCCATACTATCTGCACTCCTGAAAATCACAAATGACCAATTCCTCACAGAGTCTTGTGGCATTTTGGGCCTACATTTTCCCTGATTTCTCTGAAGTTCATGGCATCATAGTAATCTTTTGGAGGTTCTTCCCATATTCCTTTTCCTGAATTCTTCTCCCCACGTGATTTCTGCTGTTTACTTTTGTATCCTTTACTACTTCATTTTTGGTGGCAGCTCCTAAAATTCAGTGTTGGAGCCTGTCTATTCTCTTTACTATCTTCCTGAATGATCACCCCACTCACTATTTCACTTCTGTTAGTCTACTTCCTCGTTTATTCACCGCATCTTAATTATCTACTAGATGATAGACACTCTACTAGGACCTGGTGATAAAAAGGTGAATAAGACACAGGCTCTGACCTAAAAGAACTCAGGGCCTTTTAGGAAAATCACTTACAGAAATACATGTTACAATATAGCGTGCAAAGTGCATGGATAGAGCTGTGCTCAGTTTGGGAAGCATCTAAGAGATGGGAAAGGGGAATGTAGCCCAAAGCAAGAGTGGACACCCTGGAATAAATGCCAATTGCCTTCATTGGGATGTTTTGCACTAGCGCATCTCCATCTCTGCCATTATGCATCTTAGTTCTACCTTTCTGCCTCCCACTAGACACCTGTCCCTCAAGGCCTTTGAAGAAATTATATCTAAAACCAAACTTTTTTGGGGCACCTGGGTGGCTCAGTTGGTTAAGGATCTGACTCTTGGTTTCAGCTCAGGTCAAGATCTCATGGTTCTCTGACAGCATGGAGCCTGCTTGGGATTTTTCTCTCTCCCTCCCTCCCATGTGTGCTCTCTCTCTCTTTCTCCAAATACAAATAAATAAAATTTTAATTTTTTAAAAAAAAATACCAAACTGCTCATTCCCGCTTCTACATTTATTTTTATTCCTTATTTTCCACCTTATGGTGATAACATTGATGCTTATTTGTCCAGACTAGCTCTAAACCTCTGAGTCACCGTGGACTTTTCTCTCTGCCTGTTTTGATATCTACTCTTCACCAAATTCTGCTGATTCACTTTTTAAAACAAGTGGTAGTACCAGGTAATAGTTATCAGCACAGGCTGAGTTTAAAAAAAAAAGTTACAACTGTGCAGCTATAGGCAGAATATTTTTGTGTCTCAGTTTCCTCTCTCTCTCTCTCTCTCTCTTTTTTAAATGGGGATTATGGCTCCTACATTACAAGGTTATAAAATTAAATGAGTGATTTCCTGGAACATACCAAACATGAATTACTGTCATCTATTGTTAACTCATGATTTCTATGTTGTCCATTTTTACTTTTTCATTCCTACTCTCTTCACCCTGGCTTTAAATTTAAATCATTCACATCTGTGTAATCATGTTATTGAATGAACTGAACTCAATAGGGTAAGCTCACAAAGTCACTTGATTATTTTTTCCAACTGTGTCTTCCTATTCACTCTACAGATCAATTCTATCCTTTCCCCTCAGTGAAATCTCAGCTAGGTTAAACAGCTTTCCAGCTACTTTGATTCACAAGAACACTTTGTTCTGGTAATAATAGCTCCAATTCAACGTAATAATCAAAAACTCAAGCTCTTATTTGGAGCTTTTTCTACCACCAACAAGATGGTACTACAAACCTTTAAACCTATGGGAGTGTGAAATATGGCAGACATGATTGTTCTTCATTGTTCTTCATCGTCAGCTTCTCCTTCAACCCTGAAATTATTCTTGTCAACCCTTTGAGAGTTAGACCCAAGGGAAGAATTAGGTGTTACTAAGTGGTGGTCTAAACTTTGGTTCCTCTGGCTTGAAAGAGGGCATTCAGAATGGAGTCTTTGTCTCCATGGGTTTTTCCGCTCTTCTGCAGTGGCCTTGATGTAAAGAGCTCCCCTGTAAAGTCATTCCAATGGACCTCTTTTGGTATTTGGGCCTCAGGAGCAGGACAGTTCTGCTGGGTCACTTCCTCCTTCCCACCCAGGCCTCAGGCAATCTCAGCCTGCCCTTCCACAGGTCCACTTGGCTCAGGGAGAACTCTTGCATCCTCTTTCCACACCACTATTTTGGACTCAATTCCAAAGCACACCTGAATCTACCTCTCTCATTCTCTCTCCTGTGTTCTTTCACCTCCAGCACAGGTGTTTGTTCTCTCTGTCTCTCTCTCTCTCCATTCTCCCCTCCCTCCTCTTTCTTTCAAAGCTCTACCATCTTAAGATGACTGACACAACTTCTCATCTTAAGATTTCTCAGATATGTATAAAAACATTCCTTTGTATCCCTCAAACCCCAAATTATAAGTATTAAGCTCTTCAAAACATCCCCATGAAGCTCTTCACATTGGATTTAAGGTAAAGGGAAGCACCTCAGAGAGAAGAGATGCTCCAAAGTTTGAAGCATGCATCCAAAAAAGTCCTATGCATTAGCTCTGTTGCCCTCTTGACCAATCCCTAGTCCTGTTCTACACATCCCTGAGAGAGGTCATAAATCTTACCAGGCAAGCTTCTTGACAACAGCTACCAATAAGACTTTTTTTTTAATGTTTATTCATCTTTGAGAGAGAGAGAACAGGAGAGGGGCAGAGAGAGAAGGAGACACAGCATCCAAAGCAGGCTCTAGGCTCTGAGCTGTCAGCACAGAGCCCAACGCGGGGCTCAAACCCACAGATCGCGAGATCATGACCTGAGTCGAAGTCGGCCACTCAACCGACCGAGCCACCCAGGCATCCCATAGCTACCAATAAGTCTTATAGGCACTTGGCAAACATTTTTCTCAGTCTTAGGACTTTATGCCAAAAGTGAGATAGAAAGGACTCCATTTTAATATCCCATTCACCTGCTTTAGTATATTCCTCATGAAACTCATCTCTCTGTAACTTTTTCCCATCAACCAGCTAGGTCTCCTTCAAGCAGTGCTTTATAAAGTTCTCAAGAAACTCCCAGTGTGTCCCGCTACCCAGAGAAGAGTTTTGCTACTTTTATTTGGTCTACAATCTTTTCAGGGCTTGCCTCATCTTTAGCACTTAAAAATAGGATCTGTTCCCAAGTGGCTCTCGAATCATTACCATTACTTTTTAATAACTAAGAGAGAACAATCTATTAACAATTAATTAGAGTAAATGAAAGGGGACTCTCCCTGCATAGATGAAAGCAAACTGTTCGCGTTTAGGGAAGACTTGCTGAAGCACTTCAAACTGTAAGATAGGCAATCAAAAACAGGTGGAAATATTTTCGTCAAACTGTGACCAGAAATGATTAAGAACTTCTCTCCAGATTAGAAGTGCAAATAAGGGGCAGCACTCAGCCCTGAATAAATTAATACATATGGGTATGTATGCGTGGATAGATGGATAGATACAGATACATACTCTTACTCATAAAAAGATCTATTGTAGCATATCTATAGATTAGAAAAGTAGTATAATAAATAATTTAGCCTGCTTTCTTATTTTAAAAGAACACTGCCATTTTTTTTTCTAATGCCCCTAATTTTTTTCTAGACACCAATTATTAGCGTATTACACTTAATGGAAAATATAATATAAATGATATATATTTTGAATACAGTCTGTACAGACATTTTGCTAATAAAGAATAATATGTTAAAGTGTTTGGAAACTGAAGAATTGAGAACAAATTTAATTAATAGATTTCAAATTAGATAAAACAGTTTCTCAAGATTTTTAATTCAATCTGTAGCCTTCTTAATTACCTGATGGGAGGAGATTGACAGAATGGAAAAATTTACAGAGAGAGAAAGAGAGAGAAGGCATCCTATGTGCTTGGTTCCAAAATAAAACCTAAACAGGCAAAAGTCTGAAGTGAGCTAGAAACAGATGAATTGTGCTTCTTATTTTTGATGAGTCATAATGTTCAAGAGAGAAGGGGCTTCTGAATATAGAATGAGGTTGTTCTAATTTCTTGATATTATCCTAGAGGCCTTTTAATATATTACTTATATCTTTTTTTTCCACTTGAAGAAAGAAATGATCTGACCTCTAAGAGGCACATTTTCAATAAATTCCATAAAACAGCAGGAGAGAATGCAGATTGAAAATGCAGTTCCAGCATCTTGCACTTTAAAAAGCTTTTAAAGCCTGTCTCATGCATTTATCTTTTAACAAAGATGAATGCACAAGACACCTCGTATTCTACCCTGCTTGGTAAGCCAGTGATAATGTTAAATCAATGGCACAATGATCAAAAACGAGAATGGGATCAATATTCTGATCAATTGAATTGCTTTAGATATTAAAAAGTAAT
This sequence comes from Panthera leo, assembly GCF_018350215.1. Taxonomy (NCBI): domain Eukaryota; kingdom Metazoa; phylum Chordata; class Mammalia; order Carnivora; family Felidae; genus Panthera; species Panthera leo. The sequence goes on from NC_056679.1 coordinate 34,954,571, forward strand.
TATTCCAGAACAAGTCTGCATTGGCAAAAATAAGAGTATGTCTGCCTTGTCTAATAACTTTCACTTTAAATATTGACAAACTCAGTTCACAAATAAAATAACAAATTTGGGGGAATTGTATTGAGCACAAAGTTAGCAGAAAATGTGTCTGGTACAGATAAAAATACAATTATATCCTTTAACACATACCTCTGTAAGGGGAGATTTCCCCCCAAAAGAGAAGCAATTCTAATTTATTATTATGTTTTGTAATAAAAAGCAGGCATTTGGGTAGGGAAAAAAAAAAGAAAGAAGGTTGAGGTCCAACCCTCAGCACCAGACATAAATCAGAACTGCTAGGCAGCCATCACAATGCATCGATTTATAACTGCAGGTGAGTGGCACGGTAGGTAGAATTAGAATTGGTCCCTGACCTTAAGGAACTTACATTCTGGTTAGAAAGCCAAACCTAAATATATGAAACAATGTGAGAAGACTTATGAGCAAAATAATGTAATGAAAGCTAACTTTTATTGGCAGGGTACAATGAGCCAGATACAGTTGTAAGCACTTTGTATATTGCAGTGAAATCTGTTGGTGTGCTGCCCGGAACTGCTTTAGTAGCTCTGGGCGCCCAACACCTAGCTGCCATACATGTTGGCTGCAAACTGCTCAAAGCTGACCTAGTCTTCTAAACATTGCCCCCACAGAAAGGAACCTAGGCGTGTAAGCACCTTCACCTCCTTGGAGCAAGCTGCAGGCAAAGAGCAACAGGGATATACAAAAGGCCACCTCTCACCCAAAGTAAAAGCAGATCTGTGGTGTAATTTGTGGTTCACCACTCCCAGTGGGATCAGGTTGCTCCTGAGAGAACCCCATGCCTGCCCTTTCCTCCTTCCCTCTTTACTTTCTTTGAGATCCCTCTCCCAATAGGCCTTTTCACAATAAGCTCTGCTTCTAGGGAATGAGACCTAAGACACATACGGGAACTCCTTAAAGGTTTGCAATATTTTATGGAGAAATTACTATTATACCCATTTCACAAATGAGAAAACTGATGCTCAGATAGGTTAAGAGCATGAACAAGGTCACTCAGCTATAAATAGTAAATCTTGGCTTTGATCCCAGGCACTGCTATTTTGCGAGAGCATGCTCTGAACCTCTACACTCCACTGCTGTGAATGTTTGCTAAGTGAAGGCATCGCTATAGATGGTGGAAAGAATGAGGGATTTAAAATAAGGAGACTGATTTTAATGTGAGTTCTTTAACTTTCTAGCCTTGTGATTTTGAGTTAGTTACTTAATTTTACAGTACATATTTGTAAAATAAGAAGAGTAATATGCAGCTACTGGAAGGATGAGATCAAACATGTAAAGTACCTGGCCTATAGTTGGCCTTCAAGAATGTTAACAAAATTTTGAATTTGATAATACCAGCATTCCTTTGAGAGTATAGAGCACTTTACAACTTGTAAAATGTTTTGTTTAATCATCTCTTTAGCCTTCACAATAGCACTGTGATAAAAATATTATTGGATATATTTTATTGATTGTTAAAAAAAATCAAAGTGGAGGAAACTCTAAAAGTTAGTGACAGAACCAGAAAGCAAATTTCACGTATCTCCTGCAATTACAGTATTTTTACCTTTATATCACAGCTACTTAAAATAATAAAGTATAATTTAAGGATACTCTAGTGGTAACTACCAAGTCTCCTGTCTCCCTGGCTTTTTGAAGAAAATACCAACGTTTTAAAACATGGCGAGTGCCATTCGTTCCGTGGGAATTCACAAAAGTGAGAAAATATCCATGTGATTTCACAGAGACCCATCTACGAGAGGAGACACTTCACAAAGAACAGGGTGTTTCCACTAAATTTTTACTTCTTTGAGAAGCAAATATTTGTTGCATTCCTTTTGTATTTCAAGCACTATATATAACATGGAAAGACAATGATATGAGGTAAAGAAATAACCAGTGGAAATAAAGAGTCAGAAAAGAAAGCACAACTTCAAGAAACAGGAGTAACACATTTCAGGAATCTGAAAAAGTATGGTGGAGCATGAGGCTTATAGATTTATTTGGGGCAGATATTTGGGGACAGGGCAAATCTGGGTTAGGATTTTTGAGGTTGGAAGTGAGATGTTGAGCACTGTGGGTAATCATGACAAGATTTGAGCTATACTTTAGGACCCATAGCAGGTAGCATAGATTTGAGAAAATAGATGATGGAAGGAAGGACACATATTGACACTCTAGTAATAAACAGTTCAGGTTAGAAACAAGAAAACTGAGAATGGGCTAATAGAATGAGGGATTAAAGGAGGGGGATTTGAGTATTTTCAAAGGTCAAATTAACAGCCTCTTGACTGGCCAACTGTATAGGAGAAAGTCACAGGTAACTTGTCAAATGTTTCATTTTCATAACATACTGGTAAAAAGGTCTCACCCCAAACCTCGTTGTTTCAAATTCCAGGTCTACCAGTTAACCGTCAGCTAAATAAACTTGGACAAGTTCCTGTTCCTGCTTCTGTTAGTTCATCTGTGTCATGGGATGAATAATTATACCCATCCCCCAGGAGTGCTGTAATTGTGAAATGAATCCTAACAAATGCACCTGCTGTAGGGGGGTGCTCAGAAAACATTCTATTACAACACACTGACACAATGAAAAAAGCAGGAAGACATGATGCAACAAGAGGAAGTAAGATATTTGTATGCAAGGCTGATACCGTTAGAAGATTGGGTTTGTCTTCTTTTTTCTTATCATTTCTTTGTTTCATTTTTATGATTGCTCAAAAGAAGAGATACTAATCTTTTTTAAATCCCTTAGTAAGATGACATGTAAATAAATCACCATCAATAAGATCAACTAAATCACCCATTCATGCGCTAGTCCATCAGGCACATATACACACACCTCAGGAACTCACATATTCAATTTTTGCCCCATGAACAGCCCTATTTTCTTTCCTATGGCAAAAACATTGTGAATTAACTAAAGTGGCTGAGAGATGGAAAAACAAGAATGAGAAGTATGATATTTAATGTTACTACTGAAAAACTTTTAGAATCAGAGATAAAAAAAATCAAGTGAGTCAGAAATACCTTAATAACATACAATTTAAGTTAAAAACAAACAAAAATTGCATTTTTTCTGACTAGCAATGTTCCTTTCTTTTAATTTTTTTTAATGTTTATTTTTGAGAGAGAGAGAGAGCGAGTGAGCGAGCGAGCTAGCGGGGGAGGGGCAGAGAGAGAGAGACACAGAATCTGAAGCAGGCTCCAGCCTGAGCTGTCAGTGCAGAGCCCAATTTGGGACTTGAACCCACAAACCTTGAGATCATGACCTGAGCTGAATTTGGGCTTAACCCACTGAGCCACCCAGGTGCCCCAATGTTCCTTTCGAATGATATAATGATATCAGAAAGTCACAGGCCCTCTGTATTTGTGCTAGTCATCATTATCCATAGCTGAGTCTCAATAACACCTTAAAACGAAAGGTCATCTTTTCTGAAACTCCTGATTAAATAATAAGCAATATGTCTCCATACACCCACCCTCATATTGGATGAGCTATTACTGATCCCTTATTTTTAATACACTTTGATTTTTAGAGCAGTTTCAGGTTCACAGCATAACTGAGTAGCAGAAGGTACAGAGATATGCCGTCTGTACTCACACATGTATAAGCTCTCCCATTGTCAACATCCCCCCCCCCCAGAGTGGCACATTTGTAACAATGGAGGAACCTACACTGACACATCTTTATCACCCAAAGTTCTTAGTTAACATGATAGGTCACTCTTGAAGGTGTACATTCTATGGGTGTGAACAGATTTTTAATAACCTGAATCTACCATTACAGTATCACGCAGAGTAGTTGCATTGCCCTAAGAATCCTCTGTTCTACAGATCCTTCATTTTCCTATTTTTATTTTAGTCATGGTTACTACAGCTGTACCAAGGAAACTACTTCTTCCTGAATACATCAAAAAAGTTTTAAAAATAATATACTTAAGTAAAGCTAGAGCATGATCAGGTAAAACCCGTATCCTAAGTTGGACATGGGGAGGGTTGTATATGGTAAAAAATATATATATTCTGCATATTTTCTACAATTTAATACAAATTAACTAAATTTAGCAAAAATATAATGAGTCCTATGTATGTACTTTTATAACAAAATCTTTTCATTATGTTTTAAGTAGAAAAATTTTGCTTAGGCAGTAAACTCCAATCTTAATCGAAGCTTCACATTTCTACAAGACGCCAGAGAAATTTTCAATCAGATATTCAGCACTAACTAAAAGTGGAATCCATTAAAAGAAAGATTGATTACTCAAGTGAGACACTGGAAAAGAAAATACAATACTACAACATATGATTTGTGAAAACTTATTCGGTACTTGCCAATAGCATCCCTACCTCCAAAGTTGTGACAAACAAAATGTCTCCAGACATTGCCAAATGTTCCCTGAGGGATAAAATCGGTTTAGAACTACTGAAGATAGATAATACAAATATCAATTTTTCCAATCTGTCTCCTAGTTTTGGGATGGACAGATAACCCAAGTATACTCAGATAAAACAAAAATGCAATGAAAAAGTTCTAAAAATGATTATCCTCCTCAAGGAAAGCCCCCTTTCTTCTGGCTTGGAAAGCGGTCTTGCTTAGGGCTGAGGCAGCCATCTTTGGAGAATGAGAGGGGAGTCAAAAGCATACCGGGCATGCTGATCCTCAGCCCCAGCATGATGAGGCTCTGGCTCAAAACCAGCATTTACCTATGTACAGACTTCTTGCCATGAGAAGAAAACAGTCCTCAACCGTCTTAGATGTTAGAATAAACATCCCCATCACTCTGCACAGTTTAGTTAGGTGCTCTCTTTCTTGCAACTGAAGACATTTTAACCGTGTGACTGTACACAAGCATCTTACTACCTTTAAAACTTCACTGCTTCTGATTCTGTGTCTCCCTCTCTCTCTGCCCCTCCCCTGTTCATGCTCTCTCTCTGTCTCAAAAACAAATAAACGTTAAAAAAAAAAATTAAAAAAAAAAGGGGGGGGCGCCTGGGTGGCTCAGTCGATTAAGCGTCCGACTTCAGCTCAGGTCACGATCTCACGGTCCGTGAGTTCGAGCCCCGCGTCGGGCTCTGGGCTGATGGCTCAGAGCCTGGAGCCTGCTTCTGATTCTGTGTCTCCCTCTCTCTCTGCCCCTCCCCTGTTCATGCTCTGTCTCTCTCTGTCTCAAAAATAAATAAACGTTAAAAAAAATTTTTTTTTAAAAAAACTTCATTTTCATAACTTTTATTTTTTAATATTTTAATGTTTATTTTTGCGAGAGAAAGACAGCATGAATGGGGGAGGGGCAGAGAGAGAAGGGGACAGAGGATCTGAAGCAGCCCCTGAGCTGACAGCCAGATGCGGGGCTCAAACTCACAAACCATGAGATCATGACCTGAGCCAAAATCGGACACTTAACCAACTGAGCCACCCAGGGGCCCCTGTTTTCATAACTTTTAAATGTGGATAATATTGGTGATTTACAGGAATTGTTGAGAGAATTAAAAAAGATAATGTGCATGAAACAGGTATATCTGGTACAGAGTAGGTGTTCAGTAAATGGTAATTATTGGTGTCATTTGACATGGCATCAATTAATAAATAAGAGATACCCTTTTAATTCATCCTCATTTCTCTCTAGAATAATTTTCCAGAATGGAGCTCCTAGGACACTCTAGACTGAACAAATCCTGAAATGACAGTTCTAAGAGTCCAAAGATAGTCTCTAAAGGATTTATGGGCTTCCTAAAATTGTTGTTCAAAATGTAAATTGTCTACATACATGAACATGAAAGAGTCCATTGCTTTCATCAGTTTTTCAAGGGCCTCAAAAAAAGGGGACTCAAAAACGGACTCAATGAAGCTTCTTGGCTTGGGGCAATTACTGTAGGCAGTTGATTTAGATAATCTGCTTTTAAGGAAAAATAACATTTCAAAAAGTTTAGTATGAAAAGAGAATATACTTATTATGAACTTACAACCTGGGTGGCCTGATGGAAAGAAGGCAGCTTGTACAAACATAAGAATGATATTACCTTCAAAATATATAGAAAACCTTTCTTCAAGAACTTCTCTTCAAATACTGAGTGCCAAAGAAAAGTTTCTTTTTTTAATGAAGCTTGATTCCCAATTAAAAGGAAAAACTGAAAGGTGAATGTAAGATTTTTCTCCTCCCCAAAGAGTATATTTGAGCCTCTCTAGAAAACACGATACACACAATTATGTTGAGAATATTTGATTCCATAAAATAAGACAAATCTAATTGGGGCTGAATTTGCCAAAAAGAGTAATGCTTTCCTGCCTAATTCATGTATCTTTCTGCTCTGTTAGAGTTCTAAGGATTTAAAATAACTGATCATAAGCTTGAGGTATTCTTCAAAAATATTATGAATAATTTTAAAATAAATTTTCCTTCGAAGAACAAATGACTCTTCCTTTTATAAATCTTTCTTTGGGAAAAATATACTTTTCTTCAGAAGAAACTGTGAAAAGAAATGATCACAATTAGAGAAAGAGAAGATTCTCTCTATGGGACAGGACAATGAAGAGAAAAGCCACTGTTCGATTGTGGAAAATGAATCCAATCTTGTGGAGCACCTGGAATTAGCTGCCTCTTGCAGCAAATGATACCTTGATAGGGTTAATTTACCTTACAGAGGTAAGAAAGTTACTGCCAGAAAATACTTTATTCACCAATGCTAAAATAAAAGAACATGATTTATGCATGAAACTAAATATATCCAGTGATATATTATTACAAAGTACCAATTTGAAAAACCTAAGTAGAAAATCAGAAATTTTCATGTTATTTCTCAGAATTTGATCCAGTTATCTGGCATATACCTTTGCTACACACTGCATTGCCTTAAACAATGAAACAGCCTGTTCCCTGCACCATTTCCCTGAATGAGACTTGTAAAAATCCCAATAATATCACTGAAGGTCATTGTCAAGTATCAGAGATTCTAAGTTTTTTTAGATCTGCAAGCAGAGATACCTCAGGAATATTAACCAACTCAGCCCTTCAACAACAATTATCCTTATTAAATAAAATCTGTATCAGCTGAATCTTAGCACAAAAGAAATTAGAACTGCTATGGCAAATCTGCAGTGTAAATCCATGGCAGTAACTGATTTCCGCAAGAGAATATTAATCAAGAAAAGTTTTAACTTTATCAACTGCACTAATGAAAAGACATTTTCTGTTACATATCACACAAAGCCTGATGGGGTGAAGGAGTGCAAGCCTTAAGCCTCTAGATTTTAGCTGATGTATTACTTCTCCAAGTTCACAATGCTTTTGAAGTGCTTCAGATCTTAAATCAAGGAACTTGCACTACAAAGAAGAGAGCCGCAGTGAAATTAACTTCTTCCTATCCTCGTATATGGCATTATTTTTCTTGTCTTAGCACCTTAACATGAAAGATGTAGAATACTGAGAGAGGCAGACATTTGTATAAAGACCTGAATGGCTAATTTAGTGAGCAAATAAATTGAGACACAAATCTTCCTGCCCCCTTAACCCATCATCAGCAATTCCAATCAAGCTAGTTTGTTCCTAAGCTGGAATCTCATTGCAGTTGCAACTTTTTTCTTGTACTCATATTATTTCCCTTAATGCAGATACCCAAAAGACAGCAAAACAAATGTATTGTCAAAATGCAGTTTTGAAATAAATCAAAAGTGTGTTACTCTGAATCTCAGTAAGCGCCAGGCCCTTCACATGTCAAGTGGAAATCCTAATACTCTCCACCTAGTAGGCTTAGTGTGTTTATTAAATAAGATAATGTATATAAATCAATCCACATACAGTGCCTGATATAAAAAAAATGTGTAATGCACATTAGTTTATTTTCTTGCACAGAATTTTTGAGCAGAAACATGATTATCTTCACAATTGCCCACTGTGATCATAGTATTCACATACATGCAGTGAAAAATAAATGAATGGGAAGAGGAAATAAGTTGTAGCTATGTGTGTTTATTAAAATAAATTTTGTCTGCGCTAATGTTCACAGAAGGATAAACTCAAAAAGTGTTAAGGCGTTTCTGATTGCTTCTAATGCCCTAGATGGCAAAACAGGTATAATATTAAGGACTGCTTCTCTATGCTGGGGCAAAATTTTCTTACTACATCCTTGTCTCTGTCACTCCTAGCTACTGGTTAAGGCGGGGGGTGATTTGGCAGGTAGTTGGCAAACACATGTTCTGACATTTTGGGGAGCTTTCTGGGAAGCCTCCAGAAGCAATACAAGTTTGATACAATAAAGCAAGTAAATGGAGGTAGCCAGTCAAGGGATTCACCAAAAAAAAAAAAAAAAAAAGATGTGAGACGTCGGACAAAGAGTGCATGGGGCAACCTAGGACATAAGTGATCCACACATATTTCACAAACACTTACTTTGTGCTGAAGGCATTTTTGGTTTCTTGCTAATGTCAGTTAAGAAGTTATTGAGCAGACCTAAGGGATCCATGATTATAACAGAACCATTTGTATCTGAAAAATTCCTCAGGTCCAGTGGGATCTGGACCAGGTGGGTAAGTGGGGGAAGGGGAGTAGACATTAGGAAGCATCGCTGTAGTTCAAGTGACAGATGGTACAGCCCTCCACTGGTGCTCCTCCATGTGCAGGGGTAACATATGCCTAGGTTCTGTTTGCTTTTTTGGTTGTTTTTCAAATTCACCAGAGATCAGTGTTTTGGGAAAATACAATAAAAAGTGAAAGAGCAGGGGTGCCTGGGTGGCTCAGTCAATTAAGCTTCTGATTCTTGGTTTTGGTTCAGGTCATGATCTCACAGTTCGCGAGTTCTAGCCCTATGCTGGGTTCTTGCTGACAGCATAGAGCCTGCTTTGATATTCTCTCTCCCTCCACCCCTCCCTGCCTTTCTTTCTTTCTCAAAATAAATAAATTTTAAAAAGTGAGATACTAGAAGAAAAATGATCATACGCTTGAATGTCTCCCATGACAAATTTCCTTTAAAAGTGTTAAATGTTTACTCCACATTTCCATGTTCATATCCCTGAGAATAACAAGCAGTTTAAGGACTGACATTAGCCATGGACCACACTTTGAGTAGTAGAGTAGGATGGTAAAAGTAGACATGAGAAAAATATATAGATTGGAGACCTATTCACAATAAAATGGACACTACTTGATGAATGACCAGATTGGAGATTTTGCATTGAGGCAGAAGAAACTAACAAGAATGACATTTAGACTTTTGGCATGAGTTATTGAATAAATCACGGAGTTCTTTACTGGAAGAGGAAACATTGCAGGGGAAGCATGTTTAGGCTAGATGGAGAAGAGATAGAGAAAAGAGAATGTATTCAGGTCAAATGTGTTGATTTTTCAATGACTGAGGGTTTTGAGTGAGCAGTATGATGTGAGTTTAGGGAATAAAACATTGATATAAGCAAAATAATAACTAATAAACAGTAACATTTACATACAAACATTAATAGCGGTGTGCATGACCGTTGTTTAAAAAATGTGGATATTTAATTCTCACCATGATATAGTACTACTTCTGGTCCCACTTTACAGAGGAGAAAACTGAGATACAGGCAAGATGAATAATTTGTTTAGAGTCTCAGCTGAAAAGTGGATGTCCTGGAGCATAAAAAGAGATGATCTGAACCCTACACAGTACTCCGCCTCCAGAATAAACATCTAGGTAAAAAATATAAGTTCCAGGTGTAATACTGAGTTCTAAAAGCTCTGTCTTAGCTTCTGGGCAAATTGAATGAGTTAAACTACTGCATATGCTAATTGTATTTTGTTGTTCAGTTTTGGGGTTTCTAGTCTTTAGGAATGAAGGCGGCCAGTTGGGACCAGTAAGCCAGAGACATATCATTGACTACTTCTTTTCATGCAGCAGATATTTACAAACTCCAAACATCAAATCCTGAAGAAAGGAAATCACAGATAAAAGCATTTCCTTTTAATTACTTGGCATCAGTTTCCTTCTCACGTTCTGTCTCGTGAACATGTAATAATGCAAGTGTCGTTGGTGAAAAGTATTTTTAGACCTAAACCTTGTCACTTTAATGTACAACACTGGTAGCTCACTCTTATTTAATAAGTCATAATGAGAATTCATAGCAATTAACCATGGACACCGGGGGTGGTAGCAGGTTAGGACGCAAGCGGCCAGAATCAATATCCAGGCAATAGCAGATGGGCCAGGGTAACCAGAGGGCAGATGTGCAAGGTCCAACATAGGCTAGGGGTCCAAACTAAGGGTGAAAGGTAGGGAAATCTGACTCTGGGTCTAGACCAGCTGGGTATGAGTCCAGAAGATCATCCTGAAATCTGTCCAAGGCAACAGGAGGCCAGATGAGTGCACCATAACCTGAAGCTGAGAAGAATTCAAGAGATATATCAATCCAGCCAAAAACAGCATCTGGAAGACCCAAATGACAGACAGTCATCTTAAAGACAAACATGAAAAGTAAGGATGGGGCATGTCAGGGAGTGATTTCTAATCAGTTTAGAAAGGCAGTGGTTACCAACAATAGGCTTTGTATTCAAAGAGCCTGAGTGAAATACCAGGATGGTATTTAACTTTGGTAAATACCAGGATGGTATTTAACTATTTAACTTTGGACAATGTATTCAAGCTTCCAAAACTTCACTTCTTTTATTGAGTTGGTAGACAACTAATTAAGCAATGTATATAAAATATTTAGTGCAATATCTAGAATGTTCTCAATAATAAAAATATACAATGTTCGGCTGATGGTGATATTCAGGCAGGGTAGGCAGGTGCCCTTCCTGTGAATAACACTGCACTGTTAAAGGAAAATATATAGATATAGGAGTTCCTGGGTGGCTCAGGTGGTTAAGCGGAGGACTTTTGATTTCAACTCAGGTCATGATCTCATTGTTCATGGGTACGAGCTCTGCATTCAGGCTCCATCCGTGTTCACAGTGAGGAGGCGGCTTGGGATCCTCTCTCTCCCTCTTTCTCTGCCCCTCCCCTGCTCACCACCCCCCCCCCACTCTCTCTCTCTCAAAATAAATTAACAAACTTTAAAAAAAGAAAATCTGTAGATATAAATATGCCCTGTCTTTTGTCTTTTTTAACTAGGAAATTTTTTCCTTTGGATAATAAATGAAAATAAACTTTGACAATATGAGACTGCCTTTTTTCAAACTAGTCCATTTGTTTCTATAAACTCACCAAGCCATTATTGACCAGGGCACAGAGTGTCAGAGAATTTGCCACACTACCATTAGGTAGGATGCAGCATAACTAATACTGAAGTATCTCAAGTCTGGTATCCCACATACATTGGGTGAGGCCTTAGTCTCCAGGCTCCCACCCTTATCCTAAAGTTGTAGCCTGTCCGTAAATCCTCCTAGTGGCCAGCAAATCCACCTGAGCTTCTGTGTTATTTTCTGTTTGGTATTCCAGTGTCTAAAGCCAGCCCTAGGCTCCTAGCTCTAATTTGTTGTGGATCGCAGTTAATCACCTACCACTTTGGTTCAAGGTAAGCTGGGGATATGGGAAGAATTAACTTATATGAAATAAAGTGTGGCACCTGATGAAAATGTGAAGAAAGCAAGGCAAGTTGCTGGCCAGAGAAGCTGAGTTTTATAACTGACACTGTTAAGTCAGTGTTGCTGTAGAGCTCTAGAGAGTGTGATGTGGGGAAAATTCTTTCAGGGTTTTGAGGACAGAAAATAATACTGGGACCCCACAGGGCAGGCTCAGCAAGACCTCTGGGAATTGAAAGTGGACCCTGAAAAAGGGATGGAAAAGCTGGAATACTCACTGCTTCCCAAACTAATTTGTGGCAATTTTAGCCGATTTGTAGAAATAGTCTGACACACCTAAACTAACTTAGGGTATAGGAAAGAAAAACTAATTCCAAATCTTTTCTGGTCTTTAAATGGAGTTTAAGATTTACACCTTGTTAATTTCCATATAGAGACCCTATAAGGACAACAAAACCTGGAAATTTCTGGATATATGTTTGAAGTATTGAAACTGGAAAAAGATAAGGTCAAAGGAGATTCTTTCTAGCTCCAACCTTCTTGAACACACACACATACACACTCAAATATACTCACTCCTACAGACACAGTCACTCTCTTGCTGTCTCTCTTACACACACACACACACACACACACACACACACACACACCCTTTCTAAATTTTATGATGTTTCAGATCAATCATTAGGTCCTGTCCCTGGCTTTTTCTTCAACTGTCACCCTCGAAGATATCTTACTATAAATTATATCAGAATAACCTTTTTTGCCAAGTTATTAGAAATGTGATTTAAAAAAAAAAATGTGACAGACACAGTACATCACTGTTTAGCAAGGCAACTGACAAAGATTCTCATGTAGAATGGAAATTTAAGGAGGAATAGAGTGATAAAAGTTCTGTGAAAGAAAAAAGTAAATGAATTAGTAAGTGTTTTAACACCATGTTCAGAGAATAATTACAGAAAACATCACTTAGCTTGGAAATCTGAGAGAATGAACTTAAAGTATGAACTGTAATATTGATTATCTTCATAACAATGGACAACTTATTCAACTCTTCTAAGCCTTTGTTTCCTCACCTCTATAGTGATAATAAAAACGACAACAGCAACAGTAAAAATAACCTTCATATGGTGGTTCTCAAGATTCAATGAAAGTTCATTAAATATTCTTAGCATAGTGATTTATCTTGGCTAAATTAAAAAAAAAAAAAAAAACTTTTCTAGCTTTGTTTCTCAAAGACAAAATGTACCATCTTGAAATGATACATAACTCTCATACCAGTATAGTTCAGAGATCCTGTCCATGGGAATGATGTACAAAGTGTCAAATATCAGACAGGTGACTATATGAAATAACATTAAGATCCCTTAGCCTATGAGTCTATAATCCTATGCCCAAATTATTTGATAGTTGGGATTAGAAGTATCTTTCAGTAGATGCCAGGTGTCATGACCCTGGGGCTGAAGATAGTGGGAGTGTTGCACTATGGAGCAGTTGTAAAGTCTTCTGCTTGAATAGCAAACATCTCTACTCAAACTGCTCAATCAATAAGGAAATATAATTATTTTAATCATAACAGTCGAAGGACAGATTATATGAAGATTCGATAAATTAGTGTTTTAAATATATTATCTGGGAATTTTCTTATTTCTTCTTCCATCAACAATGTCAACTTCATCCTACAGCATGAGAGGTTTTCCTCATCATCCTAAAACATCCTAGGATGCTAGCAATAATTGGGGAACCATGCTTTCTGGTTTCCAAGTTTCCTCCACTCCCAACTGTCCTTTCCTTTGGTACAATTGGGCCATTTACGGATATGAGCTCACCTCCAAAAGATTAACGTCACCAGGGCATTTTTAGGCATTGACTAGCTCATATCAGTTAAGATGTGCACTTGGGTTAGTAAATGGAATCAACCTTGCTAGAAGGCCATGACCAAAAGAAGTAGATGTCAAGACCTAAAGCAAACAGATGTTTTTAGAAAGGGAAAATATCAGTGAAAGTTGGCTAGGAACAGGGTTCATCATAGGTAACAATTTCAGAAATAAGTTTGGGTAAGAGATAATCAGTGCATACCCTAAGATTGGACACTTCAGAATTAAGAATAAAGAAAAGAATTTGATCAAGTTTAACTGGATGCAGGATATAGAAGCAGGTGGACATTATTGAGACATTTCAATTTTTTCTTCAACCACAATGCTCTTCACATAAGAATAAAAAGATTATGGAAAACTGTAAAGAAATGATTCAAGTTAAATAGAACAGGCACCTTGTAGGCAGTGAATATTCTCTCAGTACACATTATATCATTTTAATTGGAAACATTTTTTTGTCAGTACTCACTTTGTGACCATGCTAAGTATCCTGTATACATGATTTCATTAATAGAAAAATTTTGATTGAATAAACAAATAAATAAATGTATTAGTGAGAACACACAATACAAAGGGAATGCTACAAAATCATACCTCATTCAAGTTTCACCTTTCCATAAGATTGATCTAGAGAGAATGTTAAAGATAAATCAGAACATGAAGTTGGCTGTGGAGAATGCCAAACAGAAGTGTGGGAAGTTGTGAGAAATAATGATTCAGTTTCATAGAAACACAACTTTGAAACCCAGAAGGAGTTAGAGGAATCTGTGGTAATTCTGGGAGAGAGAACATACTAACACCCTAAAACAGCTTGTAGTAGCCTGACAAAAGGAAACTTTCCGTTCGGTTGGCATGATTTTTAAAACAAAAGAACATGAATGTGCAGTCAAAAGAAAAGTCTCATCTAAATATGTAAGTATTTTTCTCCTTGGAAAAGTCAACAAGACTTTTTAACAGAATCTTAACAGTTCTCAATGACTGTATCCTTTTTGTGTTGATTGGGACGTGAATCTACCTTCATAATACACTTATTATATATCAAATTTGGTAAAAAACAGAATCTCAAATGAAGGCTACAGGCACATTATGTAAAGCCCACAACTTCTGTTTCCCACAATCTCCATTTTGCTGGCTCTGGGGTTCTCTTGCCATTTCTTGCCAAATTATATTTGCTCTCTGTCAATGTCCATTGGCAATTTGACAACGTGCTGAATCTGCAGGAACCATGGCATGCTGTGCAAGAGCTCCCAGAGCAGATTTCTGACAGATTTTCTTCCCCTGCAGTAGTAAGGCTTGCACTACACTTTATGCAGAAGGGCATAAATTAGTTAATATTTCTAAAGCATTTTCAAGATGAAAAGTGCCATATACATTCTAAGTTTTCTATTAATTTCTGTTGCTACAAGGATCAAGAAAAGAGGACAAACACATTAAGCTTTACTAGCAGAAGCTTTAACACGTTACAAAGATTGTCAGGATGGTGGGCAATGACGAAACACTGCATTTGCCTTCACATTTGACAACCTTTGATAAAACAGATAAATCAATGTTCTTGAAAAAATACACATTTATCGCATTCATAATTCATTTGAGTTACAGATAAAATCCTAACAAAGATTTCCCATATTTTGACAATGTTATGGACGGTCACTTGAGAACTGAGCACATTCTCAATTCAAAATCATTTTACTAAAATGGGCACTTGTTTCTGCATATTTCTCTTTTTCACAGATGAGACTTCACTTAACCCAAAGTTCCTAACTAATAAGGCCAGACCCAATTCCTAAGAATTTGTTAAGGCCCAGGTAAAGAAATACCAATTCTTCTTGGCCACATCTCAAAATATTAGATCAAAATCTTCAAGGATCAGTCTGGAGCTTTTGCATTTTTAACAGGAGTTCCAACCGCTTCTGCTTTGTAGTTGTGGCTGGAAACCATGATTACCTAATTCATATACTCTTAAAAGTTTTTTGGGTTTTTTTATTCCTGACAGCCCATAATGCTTTCACTCTTAAACCAATGTTAGTTGTGGTTACTTATCTTAAATGGGTTCAAACTGTAGGAAACAAAAATCTGTAAAATTTTTGGAACTTATGTTTCTCTTCTTAACCTCTGATTAAGCTTCTTTTATTAAAAAAAAAAAAAAAAACCTTTTCTTCGTAACTTTGGTTATTTCTCATTTTCCATTCTCATTTGCCAAAACTGTTTGGTGATGTTAGATCAGGAAATTCCATCTATAGTCCTCAGCACAACCCCACCCTTTGATTCCTACAATAGTCCTCAGTCTTGCTCTGGCAATGCACTAAGTTCTTGGCTTTTAACTATTTTAAATTCAGACAAGACTTAACTTAGTCCTTTGAAGGTATTCTGTCTGTTCAATTGAATTTTGTGTTTTTACCTTGTCTCCTTTACTGTTTCATCTCATTTCCTTTAAAGTACTATCTGTCGATGTGCCTTTGTTTTATTTATTTTCATCCACCTTTTTATTCTTTTCAAATGTGGAACCAGAGGTGCCATCATCACATGGTCAGGTTCATTGCCAGCATACACCAGACCACTATGATCAACCCCACCTGCGAACTGGGCTCCTGTTAGTAAAATTGTGTCACCTCATTTCCTCAACAATTTAGATGCATCATGGTACAGGTAAAAGTGCATAAGATCTAGTATGAGAAAGTTTATTTAATCTGGCTTAGACCCTTATTAACTGTGACCTCAAATAAGAAATTGACTTCCTGGCTTTCTGAAAGGAGGCCAATGATAATGGTTCTAGCAACTTCATGGAATGGTGGTTAGGATCAAATAAAATCATGGATCTAAAAGTGCTTTGAAAATTGTTAAGTAACTGTTGCACATGAGAGAAAATCTACAAATGAAAAAGTCATGGCTTTAATGTAAAAATCACTGGAAATTAATTAACTTTTCCATTTATCCCTGGATAAAGACAGGACCAGGTAGAAAAGTGTAGAGAAAGACATTTCAGTGAACAAGAAGCAAAACTGTGTGAAGACTAAGCTGAAGCAAACATAACAGAAAGCAGAGTCGAAAGAGAAATGAACAGCAACGCTTGAGCCACTACAGCAGACCTGGACTGACACTAGCCATACTTTAGGACTTTTCAGATAAGTGAGCCCAAGACATTTTTTGTTTCAATTTGGGGGTTTTAGTTGGATGTTTTATCACTCACAGCTCAAGAAATCACAACTAATATAGGGTGTCAGTTAATTGTGGGTATTAAGACACTGTTCTACATTGTAGGATTTAGAAAGTTGAATCTAAATAATTTGACTTGAGTGGAGTATTGTCTTTGTTAAAAACATATGTAAATATTGCAAATATGTTCAGACAACTTTACATTTAAAAAGGATGAATGAGGACCTCCCTAGGGAAGATTATACCTTGGAATGCTACAGAACTGTGTCCCTCAACAAAATATTCTTTATGAGAGAAATGTGGGTCTCAGGTAAAGCTATTGCAGTGTTGACCATTGCTAAACATCTACCCTCTTTTCACCTTCTGCTTTGTGGATAAATTTTAACTTTACTGGAAAAATATTTGAGAACAATGTAAGCCTTTGTCAGCAGTATTGGTCTATAGTTAGTCTTTGATTCTACAGACAGGTACTACCATGGGCCAAACTATGTGATCTCAGCACAGGTCTCAGGCTGTGAAGGTCCCTTCAAAGCTGGAACCATAATGCCACTGTGAGAGTCAGAGCAGATAGGAATGAGCTCTCAACATCAAATTTCAATCAGAAACCAAGAAAGAGACTTGTGTCCTAGCCCTACTTCTTTTTAATTTATTTCAAAATAATTTGATATATCTTCCGAATGATCTGAATACCTTCCTGCCCCAGGAAGTAAGAAGACAAGCACCTACTTCTGTGCTGATGACATGGATTTCTCATCAGGTTCCAAGAGCTGCCTTGATAAGCTACTAAGCCTGCTGGCTAAACACTGTCAGCTTAATATCCAGTGTACCAAAGCCCAAAATTATTTTAGATAGACATTCCAACATGCAGATGAAGAATATGAGTGAAATCCATCCAACAGGATTATTAACTTAGCCATCAGGGCTTAACATTAATTTATTACATCTTTATTGAATAGATTCCACATGCCAGAAGCTTTGTTAGGAAGGATTAGAGATTGTTTAGTACTTAAGATTCAGTCCCTGCCCTTAAGAAACTTATATTCTAAAGTTGAATGCAAAGATCAAATAAATTCTATAAAGTCATACTTTTATACAGAGACTAATGTAAGAAAAAAGTCAAACTGCTGAGTACTTGCTTTGATCAGACAAAAAGAACATACTATGTGTCTTAGTTTATTACAATGTACAAGTTCAACAAGTATCTTTAATTAACATGAACTTGACCCTTTATTTTATTAAATTTTTTTGTATATGGTTCTCATTTTCAAGTTCTCAAATCTTTTTGATGCTATTTTAAGTATTTTTGAAGAAGGTATAACATTTTGTGTCTCTGCTTAACCATCTCACTTGTATAGCAAGGTCACCTCTTGCATGACTTACATTGCATTCACTAAAAACTGAACAAAACAATGTGTTACAAACAAGAGAAAAAACAAAATATAGCACCTTACAAGTGAAGTAGGCCCAGCCATCAAGTTTAGTACAAAATCATTTGGGAAGGTAGTATTTGATAAAATCTTTCATGATATCTCTACATGATAGTTAACAAGAGTACCTACAGGTAGTCTTAGATGGATGAAAAGAGTTGACTCATAGATTATGTTCAATCTAGAAACCAGCCTCGGGGCACCTGGGTGACTCAGTCAGTTGAGTGTTGGCCTTTGGCTCAGGTCACCATCTCACCGTTTGTGAGTTTTGAGTCCTGCATCAGGCTCTCTGCTGTCAGTGTGGAGCCCGCTTCAGATCTTCTGTGCCCCTTCTCTTTCTGCCCCTCCCCAACTTATGCATGCATGTGTGCTTGCTCTCTCTCACTCAAAAATAAACATTTAGAAACCAGCCTCTAAGGACATGTCTTAGAAGGTTTCCTTGGTCTTGTCCTGTTCAGTGTTTTAACCACATATCAGATAAAGTCATAGAAGCCATATTTAGTATATTTTTCAGGATGCAATAATCTCAGTGGGATGGCTAAATTTTTGTATAGCAGAAACATGGCACTTAAGGTTTTCATCGAGATTCACATATCCCAGCTTGATTCAACTATTAAATATGTAAGATCAGGCTGGAAAACACTACAATTAATTGCAACTTGGAATCATAGAATCAGTGTAAGCCAATAGTACTCTATTGTTCCAAAAAGGAAACAAGGCTCTACTGGGAACCTCTATACCTTTATTTCATGGAGTTAACAAACTTAGCAGTGTGTAGGGAATGGGAACAAGGGTGGTGATTGATGAGGTTTTCGGGTGATGGTGGAGTGGTCTGGAGCCAATGTCCAAGAAAGATTTCTCATACACGTCTTGTGCAAATAGGTGATTTTACTAAAGGAAGGGGACAGGACCCATGGGCAGAAAGAGCTGTGCTGGGGTTGTGAAGAATGGCTGGTTTCATACTTTGGAGTTGGGGAGGTAAAGTCAAAGAGGAGACCTTCAGAGGGACTTTGATATGCTAAAGAGGACTCCAAAGATACCTGAGGCCTTGCTCTTGTCAAGCTAAGGTTGTTTTCCCTCTAGTAAGACTTTGACATTGTGATGGTAGGGTGTTCCTGGAGAAATGTTATACTCCGTATTTCCCTTAAGTATTTGCAAGTTATAAGGAAATTTAATTTTACCTGCCATTTCCTTCTTGCCTTTGTTCCCCATATCACTGTGGAGGGGTGATGTTGGGGCTCCAGGAAACTGAGTGTACAGATTTCTGGAGATTAGGCTATTATGATAAGATTGCCTTTTCTTGTAATTTACTAAAATATTTGAAAACTGATGAGACCAATGTCCTGAATGACTGTGATCTCTATCAGTTAGCCATTTGTTTTCTTTCCTTTGTCCTTGGGAAGCCAGGAGTGCCTCAGGAACTTCACAAACATCCTGGGGGGTGGGGGGGGGGGGCGGTGGGAGGCTAGCTTGCACTTTGTCCTCAGCCCCACCCCAGACTCCCTCATCAATGATGGCCCCCAAAAGTCCTATCTATAGAAATGTTGAGAGAATGTGGAATATTTAGCTTGGAGAAAGAAGTGCTTGACTGAAATTTCCAAATATTTTAAAGCCTATTGTGTGTAAAGGGAAATAGCCTTATTCTCAACACTTTGAAAGTCAAAACTAGTAGATCAGTAGGTAAAAGTTATGGATAGGCAAATTACATCTACATACAAGGAAGACATTTAGAACCGGTAAATGGATTTCCTTAAAAAGAAGTGAGCACTAAGAAATGATAAAATGGGAATAATCACGTGTTTTGGGACAATTTCTTGTGAACGAAGTAGGACTTCATGACTCCTTTTTTTTTTTTTTTTTTTTTTAACTCTAAGACTCTATGGTTCTATACATTGCATCGTTCTTAGTATATAATAGGCCCTGGATGGATATCTACCAATTTTCAATTTTAATTTCATTAATTTCATTTTATTATTTTATTTTTATTAAGTATTAATCAGTATGCCCTCAGATCTTACATCCCTGTTCCCACATGGTGTTGGTATCTATTCCATAGGAAAAAGCTAGGTGTGTTAGCAACACAACATATTAAGAGTGTCTTCGTACCGGATGAAACTCCCAATGTAATAAAACAAAACTATAAGAAACAGGCTGGAATTAGGTGTTGTCAATAATAATAGTTTTCCATACTTAGAAAGGGTACTATCAGTAACTTTTTTCCAGATTGATATGAAAATTTGGGGACAATAGTTTATTTCAATAGTCACTCTGATATTTACCCTCTCTAAAAAAACATGTTGACAATGTAGAGTTCCAACAAATTATTTTACATGAAACAATCCACGCCCTTGGTTAATTTTTTTATTCACCACGCTGATTATCCACCTAAAGAAAGTTGTGTATTCTTCAATATTTCAAGACTTCGATTTTTACCATTACTTCCACACTCTACATCCCACACTCTGGAAGACTCCTTTCCAGATGCTCATCATCTGGAAACTCCTACTCATCTTTTAATACCCTTCTCAATTTTTTTCACTTCCCATGCAGGTTTGCCAAGGTGCCCTCTGTAGAAATGTTCATTCCAGGTTTCTCACCAATAAATTCCTAGCTCTATTATACTTTCTGTGATACATTATTTACATGTTAGTTTCCCCATCGAGAATAAGAATACTTTCTAGGAAGAAATGTAATGTCCATTTTTATGTCCTCTTTAGAAGCAAACATGAGGGTACCTGGGACATAGCAGGTATTAAATGAAAACAGTGAGAAGAGATGACTGAAGCAATGCACACAGTCCCTGAGCAAATATAGTGATTAAGTAAGAAAAACCCACAGAAACAGAATTTCTCTCAAATGAAGCTAAGGTTCACTGCTCTAGCATCATCCACTATCACTTATAGCAGTAGATATTACATGTGCATTATTACCTAATGTGTCTGATCCCTGGAACGACATTCACATAATTGTGCATAATAAAATTTAACTTGTTTTATGTGTTAAACTTTCATTTTTTTCCTAAAAAGATTATGAACAAATTTGAATCACTCATAATTACTTTAAGGCCAAAGATGTGCTTCTTCATCTTTGTCTCTCGGCCCACATATATAGCAGAAACACAACAAATTTTGGTGAATATATTAATTATTATATTCTGTAATAGCTTTTCTTTTTTTTAAGCTAGTACCTC
This sequence comes from Panthera leo, assembly GCF_018350215.1. NCBI lineage: Eukaryota > Metazoa > Chordata > Mammalia > Carnivora > Felidae > Panthera > Panthera leo. The sequence goes on from NC_056679.1 coordinate 34,975,764, forward strand.
CGCTATTTGAAATGTTTTGTTTGACTCCCTCCTTCAAATTACTTTTTTCTTTCTAATATTTATTTGAGAGAGACATAAAGATCATGAGCAGGGGAGAGACAGAGGGAAAGAGAGAGAGAAAATTGCAAGTAGGCTCAGCGCTGTCAATGCAGAGACTGACTTGGGGCTCAATCTCACAAACTGTGAGATCACATCCTGAGCCAAATCACGAGTCAGACACTTAACCTACTGAGCCACCCAGGTGCCCCACATTATTATTTTCATAGATTAAGAAAACAGATAAGCATATGGTTAGAATTGTGTGAATGAAAATCAAATAAACTCTGAATTATGTGTTTTGTTTTGTTAATCTACATCCAAGTTAGTTAGCATATAGTGTAATAATGATTTCAGGAGTAGAATCCAGTGATTCATCCTCTACGTATTAATACCCAGTGCTCATCCCAACATGTTATCCTTAATGCCCCTTCCCCATTTAGCCATCCCCCCATCCACAATCCCTTCAGCAACCCTCAGTTTGCTTTCTAAGAGTCTCCTATGTTTTGTCCCCCTCCTTTTTTTATATTTTTTTGGTTTCCCTTCCCCTATGTTCATCTGCTTTGTATCTTAAATTCCACATATGAGTGAAGTCATATAATATTTGTCTTTCTCTGATTGACTAATTTCACTTAGTATAATACCCTCTAGTTCCAACTACATTGTTGCAAATGGCAAGATTTCATTCTCTTTGATTGCTGAGTAATATTTCATTATATTTTTTTTACCACATCTTCTTTATCCATTCATCTGTTGATGGACATTTGGGCTCTTTCCATAATTTGTCTATTGTTGATAGTGCCGCTATAAACATTGGGGTGCATGTGTCCCTTCGAAACAACACACCTGTATCCTTTAGGTAAATATCTGGTAGCAACTTCCAGTCACAAGTTAGTTCTATTTTTTTTTTGAGGAACCTCCATACTGTTTTCCAGAGTAGTTGCACCAGTTTGTATCCCCACCAGTAGTTTAAAAGGGTTCTCGTTTCTCCACATCCTCGCCAAGATCTGTTGTTGCCTGAGTTGTTAATATTAGCTATTCTAACTGGTGTGAGGTGGTATCTCATTATTGTTTTGATTTGTATTTCCCTGATGATGAGTGATGTTGAGCATTTTTTCATGTCTTTTAGCCATCTGGATGTCTTCTTTTGAAGAGTGTCTATTCATATCTTTTGCCCGTTTCTTCAATGGATTATTTGCTTTTTCAGTGTTGAGTTTGGTAAGTTCTTTATAGATTTTGGATACTAATCCTTTATCTGCTATGTCATTTGCAAATATCTTCTCCCATTCCATTGGTTGCCTTTTAGTTTTGCTGATTGTTTCCTTGGCTCTGCAGAAGGACTTTATCCTGATGACATCCTAATAGTTCATTTTTGCTCTTGTTTCCCTTGTCTCTGGAGACGTGTTGAGCAAGAAGTTTCTGAGGCTGAGGTCAAAGAGGTTTTTGACTGCTTTCTCCTCTAGGATTTTGATGGCTTCCTGTCTTACATTCAGGTCTTCCACTTTGAGTTTATTTTTGTGTATGGTGTAAGAAAATGGTCCAGGTTCATTTTTCTGCATGTCACTGTCCAGCTTTCCCAACACCATTTGCTGAAGAGACTGTCTTTTTTCCATTGGATATTCTTTCCTGCTTTGTCAAAGATTAGTTGGCCATATGTATGTGGGTCCATTTCTGGGTTCTCTATTCTGTTCCATTAATCTGAGTGTCTGTTTTTGTGCTAGTACCATACTGTTTTGATAATTACAGCTTTGTAATACATCTTGAAGTCTGGGATTGTGATACCTCCAGCTTTGGTTTTTTTCTTCAGGATTGCTTTGGCTATTCGGGGTCTTTTCTGGTTCCATACAAATTTGAGGATTGTTTGTTCTAGTTCTGTGATGAATGCTGGTGTTATTTTGATAGGGATTGCATTAAATATGTAGATTTCTTTGGTGAATTATGTGCTTTCAATGTACTAAATTTAGAAATTTGCTTGGAAATTTTCTTGATGGTTAGTAGCTTATATTGCTTACTTTTTAGTCATTGCTGCCTCTCTTTGTGTTTGATATTGTGTTTGATATTGGTTGATTTCCATATTACTGAAGTGTCAGTGTTTTTAAAAATATATATTGGTGGGTGTCTGGGTGGCTTAGTCAGTTGAGTGTCAGATTCTTGATTTCAGTTCAGGTCATGATCTTACGGTTTGTGGGGTTGAGCCCCACCTCAGGCTCTGCACCAACAGTGCACAGCCTGCTTGGAATCCTCTCTACCTCTCTCTCTGCCCCTTCCTTGCTTGCTCTGTCTTGCTCAAAATAAATACAAAAACATTTTAAAAATCTGTCTACTGGTATCAGGTATCTAATTGAAGAGAAGGTATTGTTGTAGTTCCTTAAACAGAATCTCTCGATTTTTACACAAAGGTGAAGTTGATGAGTACCAATATAACTAAAACATTTAATCTTTATATCTAGATTTGAAAGAAAAAAAAAAAACTATCATTTGCTCTGAGTGAATACTAATAAATAATAGTATCTTTGAGCACTTATAAATTCAATGGAAAAACAAGACCTTTACATATAGGTCAACAAAGTTTATGTGAGGTTACTGATTAAAGTTTCACAAATTCAATGCCAATATGAATGTGAGCAGTATCATACGATGGGGATATTATCCATGGAATGATGCTATGATGGCACATGTTTGTTTTTGTTTTTTAGCACTGAGAACTCTGCCTAAGCTGTATCACTTAGCAGCATACAATGCTATTTGAAATGTAAATAGTGGGTGCTGTATGGGGCTACTTGTTGAATTGGACACAATCTGATTCAAGAGTAATATAATCAGTGAAATTTATGGAGCAGCAGCATAACACCCTCATAATACCGATACATTCAGTGTTATTCAGGCAATGGTACTGTTGTGTGCTTGTTGATTGCTGAAGTGAGAGGTATGCCACACATTATGTGTTACTTTGTCAGCAGCTGAAGAACATTCTAAATGCTATACCAGAGAAGAAATACTAAGTCTCCTGAGCAAATCACATGACTCTCACTTTCCTAACACTTTTAACATATGTCACAAATGGATTTCAACTATATCTCACACTTCAGATACGCTTTATAATTTTGTTTATACATTCAAGCCATACGGTGTTATGAAACAAGTTAAAAGAACTGTACTTATTAAGACTACAGAGATAAGTCCTAGGTTAAGGAAACTCTATATGGGCAAAGCAAAGGACTTGGGTCTGTTCCATTCTAGGTCTAAAGAGTGTCAAAGAACGAAGGTTTCATTTGTAGAACTTCTATATTTTAATGTTTTCACATGTGCCTTTATTCTTATTTACATAATGTTTTGAGGGTTTTTAGTACTTGGAAATAAGACCTTGTGTGTTTGAAATTCTTTGTCAACTTGTTGGAATTTAAGGGAGACTGACAACATGATCAATTGTAAGAAGTGTATGTTCTTAACTGAGTGACTTTAATGTGCCAAATGCTATGCAGTTCTCAACTACTGAATCCTCATGAAAAAATTCTCTGGGTTGTATACTGTTACCTCTAATCTACATATAAGGAAACCAAGATGCCAAGTGATTGAGTGACTTGCTTGGAACCACATAAGTTGTAGAAGGATCGGAACCAGGTCTACTTTCCTGTCATGAAGCTAAGATCTTAGCCCAAGGGCTATGCCTAACAATAATGTAACAAAGGTGTGTGTGAAAGAGTATTCCACTCTAGTGCTTGCTGCTTAATATTAATTTAAAGAAGAGGATAGAAATGTCCCAACTCTTTTTTGTAACTATAATCATATAAGACTGTTTGTTTCATATTTATTGACAAAGAACTACAGAAAAAAGCATGAAAAGGGAAACAGGAAAAGTTAATCCTAGGCCTCTAACCATCTTGAGACAGTACTTTGTCTAGCTTTAAGGTCTTTTGAAAGCTGTAACAATGATCAAATGACACTCCACAACCAAATTGGCAGTATCTTTCCTGGATCATCTTGTTAGTGTGCTCTTGAAGGGCATCCTGACCTATGTTGCTCCAAGTGTCCAAAAAGCATCAATTTTCTACCTTGATTTTCTCTGATTATTGACAATTTTCTCTGCTAGGGACTGTGTGGATGATGAGCCAAAACTCAATGTGATTGGCCAGGTTAACAAAGTGAGAACAATCCAGGCAATCAGTATTCACCTCATTAGTATTGTTCTCTCTTGTAATTCATGAAAAGGTATCTTGAAATATACAAAGAAATTTTCATTATAAGATAGAAAACATTTTATTGTATGTTTCGTCTTACCCATCTTAAGGCTTGTAGTATTTAATGATAAAAGTCTAAAAGACATCTTTCTTTATCTTCATTACCAAGTCCTTTTCTAATGTGTTTTTTTTTTTTGTTTTTGGTTTTGGTTTTGTTTTGTTTTCTTATCCTTTGCTGCTTAGAAGTAGCAGTTTTAACTGCATCAAGCAACATAGATAATTATTTAATATTATAAATCTCTTTGCTTATAAATTGCTTATCCACAGAAAAATGAGCAACCATAAAAATCTTGGAAAAATAATTTTAAAGGCATAGGCTTCAATTTATTTTAGCATATTATTGTCAATAAAATAAAAAGTTAGGCTTATAACTCTGAACAACTACTAGGAAATCCTGTCATTTGATAACAACAAAAGGTGTTCATTTCATTATAAATTTTCTAACATTGGCAAGGACCATAGCCTTAAAATAGTGTTGATTTGGAAAATGGCCAGGAATGCATTTTAAAACTATAGGAACATAAAATCTAAAAATAGATAATAAAGCTTAATGTAGACTAATGCTTGAATATGTAGTCAAGCTGGTAAACTGTGTCTCTGATAAAAAACGTCATTATTCATAAAATGGCTGCATAAGTCAGATCAGAGTAGCAGTAGATAGATTGTACTATATAAATTCTTAAAACCAGTGAACTTCCATTGGCAATTAAAGCCAAGCTTACTCTGCCTACAAAAGAACATTAAAAAGGGCATACTTCTAGGTGTCACCAATGTGATCTATTGTTCTTCAAAAATGCAATCGCATGTCAGCTTTAATACTCAGCAAAAATGTCTGCATACATTGTTTAGTTATACCTGTTCAGATGTTACCTTAAAAGATTCAGGGAATAATAAATAATGAAAAAAGAAAATATTACACATAAGAAGTCTTCAAAAGAACTATTATCTAAAAATTCTGTTGAAATAATTTTTTTATTTCCTTACTGTATTTTAAAAATTATGTAACTTTTTTTTTCTCTCAACTGCAGAGCCAGTCTATCAGATTGAACGTTAAGCCAAGTATTAGAATGTCTCTATTTTTATCATGATCGCTATTTATAATCTTTTCATGAGATTAATTCATCTTTTATTGTATTATACACAAAATTATGTGGATAATGTTTGTGAAAATTATTTTTTCTATCCTAATTTATAAAATAATGATACCTAGAATTTTCAAGAATCTTTGTAAGTAGGTGAAGTTTATAATTTTATTTGACTATTTTAATTATTTTGGAAGCAATGTTTTGAAGATAGCAAGTTAAATTTTAGGGATATATTTTGACAGCGTGTTGTAAGAAATAATCCTTGAAAAAAACATTTGTTTGCTTGCCAGTGTTACTACATGAATTGAAAGCTGTTTGAAAATTACTGAAGAGTAGTGACAAGTAACAGTTTATGGAGTTGACTGAAGGTTCTTATGTGTATCACTGGGACCCATGTTAGGTCCAGTCAGGCTCTTTTAACAGTTTCATCAATAATCAGAAGGAAAGAAAAGACAACATGTTGATTAAATCCCTGGAGCCATTGAATCCAAGAATCAATCTATAAAAAGTATCAGTCCAAAGTACTTAGTTCAAATATGATCAAAAATAAACTTTAAAACAAAAGAACACTACAAAATTTGTATTTCAACAAAAAGGTCATGGAATAATGTTTAAAATGTATACCGAAAGGGGCGCCTGGGTGACTCAGTTGGTTAAGTGTCCAACTCTTGATTTCAGCTCAGGTCAAGATCTCATGTGCTGACAGGGTGGAGCCTGCTTGGGATCTTCTCTCTTTCTCTCTCTCTGCCCATCCCCCACGCACTCTCTCTCGCTTGCTCTATCTCTCAAAATAAATAAACTTGAAAACAATGTATACTTCAAAGATACCATTTCCTAAACTATGAAGAAAATTAGACAAAGCAACTCTTTGCCTAAATTTCATCAATATGCTTCATTTTTTATTTGTCTATAGAGATAAAAACAAAAAAATTATAAAGGTGTACAGAGCAATAACAGGCAAATAAATCCCACCTTGGACTATGAAAGTACTTTGCCCTTGACTGCCTGCTTTTTCTTAGAGCTAAACACTTTGAACTCTCATAGCAATGTCAGCTTTGCTTCACTCTTCAAAGAACAACCCTGACAATAGCTTATGGATCCAGAAGGAGCTCTGTCCAAGTCTCTAGAACCAGATGGACAGCCCAGATTCCCGCTGTTCATCTGGGTCCAGCCTTGCAGCGCACTTGTGTAACTGAGTCTACCTTGAAGTTCTTTCCCACCTTTCTTCCTGAGTCTGTCATCTTCCTGAGTCTAACTTGAAGCTCTTTCCCACCTTTCTCCCCTGTGCTGGTTTTAGTCCCATCTTTGTAATGTTGTTGGTCCTCCAGTGCCTGTGCCATGGCATTTCCCTTCTTCTTACTAGCCATTCATCTTTGTCTCACCTGGGAACTGAAAACTTCTGTTTCTAAATCCCAAATTCTGCTTTCATGGTAACAGATACCTCTGACACTCCTTACCTGGCTGTCTACCTGCTTCCCTGAGTATCAATATATTGAGCTTCTTCGGCATTCTATTTTTCTGTATTCTATCTCCTTGCTTGCTGGAATACCTTATTATTCAATCTTTCTAATAGCAACAGTTTGCTACCGCAAATGATGAGTAATATGCACATAGCTGTAATTAATAAACAAAATTACAAAGAAACAGAATGCTTCTCTAATTTTAATACAAAGTTACTAGTGTGAAGTTTATTTCACAATTATCACTAATAGTACATGTGAATGTAAAATAAAATATCCACATTAAAGAAAAATAATTAGAAATGAATGTAGCATATTTATTTGCTATTAGACAAATCTCATTTACTAATTTCATTAAGGGAATGCATCCATTGCTTTTTATTGTCTTAATCTGAACTAATCCTCTAAATATTCTAGATTTTTCTTTAGTGCAATTTTCCATCACATTCAAGTTTTTTAAAAAATAATAATTGGAGGGGCGCCTGGGTGGCTCAGTCGGTTGAGCGTCCGACTTCGGCTCGGGTCATGATCTCACGGTTCGTGGGTTCGAGCCCCGCGTCGGGCTCTGTGCTGACAGCTCAGAGCCTGGAGCCTGTTTCCGATTCTGTGTCTCCCTCTCTCTCGGCCCCTCCCCCACTTGCACTCTGTCTCTCTCTGTCTCAAAAATAAATAAACATTAAAAAAAATAATAATAATAATAATAATAATTGGAATTCTGCACTCAGTAAAATGCTATGTATCAGTGCTATTTTTTATGATGATGATTTAATAGTAATAATTCTGCTTGTTGAAAAATAAAGCAGAAAAAATATTACACCGCTCATCAGTTCATGCTCCACATAATAATGCCTGGCATTTACACTTAACTCTCACACTTCAGCCATGCACAACTACCTGAAGAGACTATTTCTGGCCCTGGCATAAAGTACAAAAGACACGGTCAGTTCTCTATTAAGCTCTATTCTTGGCACTCTTTGCCAATGATCAGATGCTTCATGAGGCCAATCTTCTTCCCTTCCCAGACATACAATTTCATCCTTGAACTTTTGTTTCCATATCTATCTAAGGAATCCCTGCTCTCTGACTTCTAATATTCTCACTTTTTGTATCCAGTGGTGTGTTAGTAAATATTTAATAACCATCTCTCCAAGGGGAGTAAAACCCTAATTCATAGCATTTACCAACTTTAACCAGAAATTTCCACCATGGATATGTACCTCCTAGATGGAGCTGTCCAACTCTCCTTCATTACACTGGACTCTCAAAAGATGACAATGAATCCCAGCAATGTAGTCACAACCTCCCAAAACTTTTCCTTTGAAGGTTAACAGTCTACCCGAAGACAGCTAATCTTGAAGACACCCTCGATTCCTCACATTACATTCTTTTAAATTCATTTCTTTAATAGTGACAGAACTACCCAAGTCAGCTCACCGCTGTTAACTTTAACTTGGCTTTTGCTTCATGAGACATTCTTTACATCTCTTTCTTTTTAAACATTGTTTGACCTCTTACAACTGTGCTCTCTAGGTTTCTGTGATCCAACACTTTTTATGGTTCACACTGTATCTCACTATTATCCTTTCTTTGTTTCCACCAGGGCTTTCTCTTCCTTGTCTACCTTTTAAAGGCTGATTTTCTAAGGATTTCTTTTTTGGCCCTTTACTCATCTCACTCTACATATGTCATCGGATTTATGTATTCCCCCAAAGCAGTAGCTCTTAAAGTTTTAATCAATTTATATGTCTCTTCTATTTAGACTTTTTCATGAATGTTTATAGTAACATTATTCACAATCACCAAAAACTGGAAATAACACAAATATCAGTGACTAAATAAGCAAATTGCAATCTAACTATACAATGGACTACTACCCAGAAGTAAAATAAAACAAAATATGGAACATCATCCACGGGTCTCAAAAGCATCATGTTAAGTGAAAGCAGTGAGACACAAAAAGGTATAAACTGTATGATTCTATTTTTATGACATTATGGTACGATAAAAAAGTTTAGGGACAGAAAACAACTTAGTGTTTTCCAGATGCTGGATATCTATGAAAGATTTACTGAAAAAGGACATGAGGGAACACATGGGGTTACGATGTGTTCTGTAACTTGATTCTGGTAGTGAACCATATATATTTGTCAAGATTTATAGATAGGCACTCCCAAAAAGTTACCTTTATTTCATGTAAATTATACCTTAAAAACACTGATGTTAAAAAAATCAATGTAACAAACACAGAATTCATTATCTTCCCATCCCCAATTTTTTGCCCTATACCTGTATTTTAAATGTCAATTATACCAGTTACCCAGTTACATAAGGAGGTCATTTTTGATTTTTCTCCCTTCTTAACATTCTATATCTACTCCATCACCAACTCCTGACAACCTAAATCTCTAAAATATGTCTTCAAGTTTCTTCCCTCCTTAGAGCAAATGACCAACTATAGACCCTCATCTTCTCTCACTTAACTAAAACAAAATTCTATTGAAGTCACCTTTGGATATCACAACTCTCCATTCCTCCTTTCATCACTAGGAATTATTCTTGTATTTAACACTTGGACTCATTCTTATATAAGCTGGCACAATTCACTGTCCTTTTTCGTGACAAAACCTTTGTTAAGTTTTTCATATCTGTATTTATTAATATTATCCTGAATGCACACATAAGGTTTCTGAAGCAGAACAGATTACTATGTACTTACGACAAATAATAAATATGTAGTTCTCCTGTGTCCCAATTTTTACCTCTGGGGAAATGTGAAAGCTAGATATCATCTTCCTTATAGGGCATTAGTATTATAGGTGAATAACTCGAAAACATAAACCCAGGCATTTATATAAGAGGGAGATACCCTCTTCCCTCCTCTCCCAAGAAAGTTTCCTTAGAAATGTAACAGAAAGAATCCTGGATCCTAACCTTTTGGAATGTAAATACATTCTCCAGGGGAAAGGTAGGACCAGTATATCTAGTTCCATCCCCTCTTAAAATAGAAACACATGCCTCCAGGGAGGTAAATCTCTCTGGATGATTTCTCACTATCTACTCACTCATAATTTAACTTCCAAGCTTGTCTTTTATCTTGGATCCCAAGTTTCAGTAAAATTTGCTCAGAGAGCTCTAATTGCGCAGAAACATAAGATATCTTCTCTACTCCCCTGTTGCTCTGTAACCCTCAGTACAGGATCCGCAGACTTCTCCAAATTCTCACTCTTCCCTCTGAATAATCCCTACATCTTCCTTATTTAAATTTAATCTGGATATTCTTTGAAGTCCCTATTTCTCCATTAACCCTTTCAAGTAGAGGATGTTCTTTCTCTCGGTTGCAGCAAGGAGATGGGATACCTGTCCTTCTTGCTCTCCTGCTATTTCCAGATCATTTCTCCCCTTCCTGCCTGCAAAATTCTGCTCCACTGAAGTACAAGCCATTTCAGCCACTTCAACAGTTTTCTACATTACTGTTTCTACCTCCTCATTCACTAAAAATTTTAGCCTTTCCATAGCTCCTTCTGTTATCATTCTCCAACACAAAACAACCAAATCCCCTTTTTAGGTACCAGAGAAACCATAGTAAAGAATCAAATCTAATACAAATCTTGAACCTACTCACTGCCAATGTTCCTACTGGGGCCCAAGTGACTTTCATAATTTTCCTACAATTCTGAAATAACTCCCATACTGGTCTCTGTTCTTCCACTTTAACCCTTGCCAAATCATACTCCACACAGAAGCTAAAATGTCATTTACTGCACTGCCTAAATGACTGTCCCTTACACAGACAACTTAATATAAATTTGTCACCACAAACTAAACCTGCATGACTCGGCCTCTGATCACCTTCCTCCTTAGTACAAGACATTTGCTATCTGGCTCTCCAGCTCCCCACTCACTATGCCACAGGTTACAATGGTCTTTCAGTTCCTAGAGCACAATAACCTCTTTCCCTCTGCTGGTCTTTGGGCTCGCTGTTCTCTGTGAATATGTTTTTCCTTTGGATTTTTGTCCTTCTATTATAAGATTAGATATTTCCTCTTTCAAAAGACCTTTTGTAAGGAAGTCTCTATCCCTCCCTATTATTCCCAATAACAAGACACTCTGTATTCCTTTCATTGAACTTATAATGACATATAATTTCACTTACATAGCATCACTTGTTTCTTATTTTTCTCCCCATGAAAATGCAAGTCCCATGAAGGCAGATGGGCATGCCAATAGCTTCAGCACATCAATTAGAATATAGTGGCCCTCAATGATCAAATATCTCTGAACAGGGGTACCTGGGTGGCTCAGTCAGTTGAGCGTCTGAGTTCAGCTCAGATCATGATCTCACGGTTTGTGAGTTCGAGCCCTGTGTCGGGCTCTGTGCTGACAGCTCAGAGCCTGGGGCCTGCTTCGGATTCTGTGTCTCCCTCTCTGCCCCTCCCCAACTCGTGCTCACTCTATCAAAAAAAAAAAAAAAAAAAAAAAAAAAAAAAAAAAACAATTAAAAAAATATCCACGAACACATATTATTTTAAAAATTATTCCCAAAATTCAATCACTTTTTAACCTCACCACATCTCAAAGGTGGAACACCTATGCTAAAAATCTTTAACTAGACAGGAGAGCAAAAGGTGATGTCCTATTTGTCACATGTCTAATTTAAACCTAGATATGTAGAGGCATAGGTAATTTGAAATAAATCCCCTAAGTAATTCTGAACCATCACCTCCTACCTCTATCCCCACAATATCTTACTGATTGAGAACCAGAAATTCTAGGCAAAAATTTGACTTTGTTGCTTTCCTGTTGAAGACCCATAGGTGATTCTTTAAGATGGCACATGGTAGCTATCAATGATCAGATCTATGTTCATATCACCAATTTCAAGTCACTACTCCCTGATTCATACAGTACCTCACAGCATTATATAACTGTTTTCAGTATACACACACCCCTTCATTAATTTAATGGCTCTGCGTAGTTAAACTTAACAATCATTTGCTTTTGATTTTCAGATAATTTGTGTCAGGTTTCCCAAATAGTCATGTTAAGAGTATTTTATTCACTGACTTATGAATTACTCATAGCCACTCTAAAACAATGGTTTTCTCAGTTACCATACCTAGCTCCATCTCATTTCACCTCACTCAAGGATTATGTTATTCCTTACAAGTGTAGGTAGTGGAAAAAATGGGTAATTTGAAAAATCTCACTTGTAAATGGTCATTGCTATGCCCTACTTAAAATCATGAATACAGACCCAAACTTAATGGACACTGATATATTGAGACAAAGTAGAAAAAGCAAAAAAAAAAAAAAAAAAACCAAAAAAAAAATCATTTAGCATCAAGAGTTGAATTTACTAATTACTTTTATCTGGCCAGCTAAATTTTCCTTCCAAATTAGTTTACCTTAAGTAGCTGTTCTTCTGCTTTCCGTCATCTACCAAGATTAATTTATTAATTATACAAATATTTATAGAATGTCTATAATGTGACAAAATTATGCTGTGTGCTGGTGATACAAATGATGAGCAAAAAGTACACAGTCCCTATTCTCAGTGAGCCTAAAGCATGTTAGAGGAGTCATATATTAATCAAATAATCATAGTGATGACATGTAATTAGGAATTGAGATAGGTGTACTGAGGGAAATAATCACAGTTCTGTGAGGGAATATATATCACATACATCTGATTTATACTGGGAATCAAGGAAAGCTTCCTGAAATACAATTGGCTATGGTTTTAAGGATAAATGAATTAACACACAAAGGGAAAGGAGGAAGGAAATGTTCCTGACAAGAGAAAAACAGAGTTCCTGGTATGGAAATGAGCAAGCAGATCCCAAGGATTCAAGGTCAATGTAGTGAAAAGTAGAGACCAAAAAGGGAGGTCAGAGACTGTAGGGGTAGCAAGGAGCCAACTACCAGGCCCATTTTAAGGATTGTGGTCTTTATCTTCTTTTTTCTAGGATCAATAATATCTAATTGAAATTTTTTAAGCTTGGTGGGTACCTCATGATTGATATTTTGAAATATCTGGCTGCTATAGAAAGACTATATCACAGAGGAAAAGAGAGGATATGAGGAGTTTTTAGTCATTTTTTAGTCAGTTCTATTTTCTAGGCTGCAATGGTTAATTTTATGTGTCAACTTGTCTGGGCTAAGGGATACCCAGATAGCTAGTAAAACATTCTTTCTGAGTGTGTTTGTGAGGGCATTCTGGAAGAGATTAGCATTTGGGTCAACAGAGTAAATAAAGATCACCCTCACCAGTGTGGGTAGGCATCCTGCAATCCAATCCACTGAAGGACTAATTAGAACAAAAGGGCAGAGGAAGAATGTCCCTGATCTGGGACATTCCTCTTCTGCTGCCCTCAGATACTGGGGTTTCTGGTCATCGGGCCTTTGGATCCACACTGGGACTTACATCATTTTAGCCCTCCCCACCAACTTTCAGGCAATGGACTGAGAAGTACACTATCAACCATGGTTCTAACGTCTTTGGATTCAGACTAAATTACACTACCACGCTTACTGATTCTCTAGCTTACAGATGACAGATTCTCAGACCTCTCAACTTCCACGATCACATGGGACAATTCCTATAAAAAAGGGGGGGGTGTCTGGGGTTCAGTCAATTAAGCATCTAACTTCAGCTTGGGTCATGATCTCACAGTTTGTGAGTCCGAGCCCTGCATCAGGCTCTGTGCTGACAGCTCAGAGCCTGGAGCCTGCTTTGGATTCTGTGTTTCCCTCTCTCTCTGCCCCAGCTCATGCTCTCTCTCTCTAAAATAAACAAACATTAAATTTTTTTTAATTAAAAATAATAATCTCTCTCTTTCTCTTTCTCTCCTCTCTCTCTATATATATAGGAGATATAGAATATAATTTCATAATATATAAACTATGATATATGGAATATATCATAATGCATATAATTTTATAATTTTAATTCATATAACTAAAATTTTATAAGTTTAATTATATATCATAATTGTTGGTCCCATTTCTCTGACTAGTACCTAGGGAAAGGTAATTTGGTTTGTGGGTTCGAGCCCCGTGTCAGGCTCTGCGCTGACAGCTCAGAGCCTGGAGCCTGCTTCGAATTCTGTGTCTCCCTCTCTCTCTGCCCCTCCCCCATTCTCTCTCTCTCTCTCTCTCTCTCTCTCAAAAATAAACAAACATTACAAAAAATTAAAAAATAGAAAATAGATTGTGCTTGATTTGGTAGTTGAGGAAGTGAAGGAGTCATAGTTTTCTTCCAGATTTCTTGTTTAACAAGTAAATTAAAGTGTAATTTTCTAAACTGGGCAATAGTTTGGTGATATAGAACTCAATTTTTTACCTGATGAATCTGAGATACTTTGAGACAGTCAAGTAACTAAACTGGCAGTTGTGCAGTAAGGTCTGAAGCTCAGAGAAGAGAGATGAGCTGAAGATCCTAATTTTATATGGTAACTAAGACAATGGCATTGATGGGGTTCTCTAGGGAAGAATACAGAATAAGAAGAAATCCTAGACTAAGTCTTAAGAAATTTCAACATTTATAAGCCAGATACAGGAAGATAGCATGATACAAAGAAACAGAGAAGGCTCATAGGCAGGAGAGAATTTAGGATAATATGATGTTGAGAAAGTCAGGGGAAGAGAGAGTTGCAAGAAGGATATAGTCAATATCATTAAATAATGCTAGAAGATCAAATTAGAAAGTACTGTTACTGAAAAGTGCCCACTGAGCAGAGAAATATGGAGGAATTCTGTGACTCAGTGAGAGCTCTTTTGGGCAGTAACAGAGCAGAAATTAGACTGAAGTGACTTAGGAGTGGAAGGGAAACAAATGCAGACAGCAAGTTTAGATAATTCTTTCACACAGCTTGGCTACAAAGAGAAAAAAAAGATGGGATGGGCAAGAGTTTGAGGAGCTAAATTATGAAGACAGTTTTTTGGTTTTGTTTATTTAAATGAGAGACTTAAACATGTTTAGATGCTTATGGGATAAAGTAAGTCAATCATGACATTTTAAATGCTTATGTGTATCCACAAATACACACACATGTGTATACATATATATGTGTATATACATACACACATATACATATGTGACACAGAGATGTAAGAGTAAAGAGGAAGGGAGTGGGGAGTAGAAAACAGGAGGGGAAGGGAGAGGAAGGGAAAAGAGAAGGGAAGGTAAAGATTGATAACGAAAGGTTCTCAGGAAGATAGGAGGGCAAATGGGAGCCAAAGTATACTGGAAGGTCTGGACTCAGGTCGGCATTGAGGAAACATCTCCAGTATAAAATAAGTCAAAGAGGAATGACTGGGAACAGATGCAGGTAGACTGGTACATTTGATATATTTATATTTATATTTATATTTATATTTATATTTATATTTATATTTATATTATTTATATTTATATTTATTTGAGAAATTGAGAGGAAATGTGGGAGTTACGAGGTTGGATGATAGTAGAAAAGACCTGAAGCTGTTTTTGTTGAGATTAGAAGAACCCAAAGAAACTTTGATGGGTGGTGAAATTCTGGGCTGGATAAAGAGCCAAGCTGAGGTTGATGGTTACAAATTTATAGTGATACTAACTTTCTCTGTGATGTCTTCCTCCGGACCCAGATACACAGGTAGGCATAAAAAAAGATGACAGTAGGGCTTATTCTGGTTTACAGTTTTCCAGGAGGTACAAGAAAATAACAGGAGAGTAGGAGGTTTAGGGTACTGGGAAGATTATTACTGAAAATCAGGGGTGCCTGGGTGGCTCAGTTGGTTAAGCATCCAACTTTGGCTCAGGTCATGATTTAATGGTTCATGAGTTCGAGCCCCTCATTGGGCTCTGCACTGAGAGGGCAGAGCCTCCTTGGGATTTTCTCTCTCTCCCTCTCTCTCTCTTGCCCCTCCCCCACTTGCACTCTCTAAAAATAAACTTAAAAAGATGTTTACAATATAAAATCACTTGTGTTTAAAAAAAAAGATTATTACTGAAAGTTGGATAAAGAAGGCAAGTAAAGAAAAGATGGTGAAGAAAGTGAAGAAGGGGCTATTTTATTGTGGAAAATGAAAATGTCAGTGCAGGGAGAGTTCCCACTTAGTAGAAATATGGTAATTGTGGAAGTAGTGGCATGTAGACCGGTCACATGATAGAACAGGTGATCGTAAGTTGGGCGATTTGATTAGTGATTATGGAAATGGACAATTTCAGGTAATGAGGTCCAGGACATGACTGTTGGCAGGCATGTCTGAAGTAAACTGAATGTGCATGGCATTGAAGATATGGAGGAAAAGAAAATGAACAGTCTTATAGGGGTAGGTGTTCTATGTGAAAGACGAAATTACTCAGAATAGTGGTAGGACTTGGGATGAGAAGAAGAGTGTGAGCTGAAAAGCTCATTAAACTGTCTACTTAATGAGAATGAGTGACTGAAAGTTTGGTGAATGCCAGTGTGAGGAAAGGGAGAAGGTTAAATGGTGTGGACACAGGAGAGCAGGACCTTCTAGAAATGATAGAGAGGTAAATGTATCGGCATGCAAATAAGAGAAAAGACACAAATCCTAAGGTGACTCTGGGTTTCAAATTTAGAAAGAAGAAATACCCACCACTTGAAGAAGTGACAGAGGAAAAGTTACCATGGGAAATCTCTTTTCTTGTCAAGATAAGGAGACAGATGGACAACTGAAGAAAAGGAAGGGAACATAAGGAGTAATAACTATGAAGCAGTATTTCCAGGGGTACAAAGAGAACATTCCAAAGGAAAAGGAGCCGTAAGACTGGGTCAAGGACAAAGAATTCCAAAGCATCCTGGAGATGCACATGAGAAGGACAGCTTGGCACTCTGGGCAGTGGTAGATGAAAATTACAAAAACAAAAAAAATGGGGGTGATTTCCATTGCAAAAGACTTTTGAATAAGCACAATCCTGAACCTAATGGCCAGTTTGACTAAACTTCTTCATTAACTGGTGATCTCAGTACCAGTGGCTGCTAGTGGCACACCCAGAAATGACAGAAATTCTAAATCAAGTTTGAAAGTTAAGAGAAATCCTAAAGGCTCCAAACTATATCCACGCATTGTTGCTATAGAGTTGTCCTGAGATGAAATGTGATGGATGGATTTGATTTAAAATGGAGATGGATGTGATTTAAAATGATGAAGAACAGGAAGGCTGAAATAAGATGAAGAGAAGTGATCCTTAAAAAGAAGAAGAAGAAGAAGAAGAAGACGACGACGACGACGACGACGACGAGGGCGGCGGCAATGATGACAAAGAAGAAACAATTAGGATGTATTAAACGTCCATTTCAAGTACTGCTCTCTTAAGGGAAATACAATAAAAACAATGACAAGTCTTGAATATATACATACACACACATGTTTAACACACGTGTTAAACACACACACGTGTTTAATTTTCAAAAGGAAATTTTGTATATTTTTTTCTTTTTTAAAACTTGTGTATAATTTTAGCAATACACTGTTTGTGTCTACAGTTTTGTCACTGTAATCTCATCTATTACCTAGTGACACAGGAAAAACAAAACTGTCATCTTTGGAAGAATTCTGTCTGATTTTCAAGAAACAGAACATTGTTTTGAAATGACTTAAATGTTACCAAGACATCTGAACAGAGAACAGGTTTCTAATAACTAAATCGCTTACCCCAGGTTGGCAAAGGACTGAAGATAACTAATATCTCAATTGGCAATCATAGTCTAAAGTCAAGGGAAAGGCATTAACACTAGCATATTTTCTCAGAATCAAAAATACATCATTTTCTGTATTTATCATTGTAACTCCAATGATTCTGGATGGAAACAGAAAAGGAGAGAAAAAACACTACTAATCCTTTTCCTGTAATTATTTTATCAACTATTCTCAAATATCCAAAGATAAAATTATAGACAACTGTCAGGGTTTTTTTTTAAAAGGAAACTCTGAGTTCAAATTTGAAGTGTCTTAAAGTCTTAAAGGAAGAGAAACTTATTTTTGAGGAAACAAAATTCTAAAGCATAACAACAGACATTAAGCTTCTCAACCAAATTCTTTCCTAAATGTTCAGTGACATTCAAGAAAAATATCATTCACAGGTTTAAGAACTATATATCAGAATTTTTAAAATTTATATCATTGAGCACATTGTACCCAAATATCAGGATGTAACCAATTCTATATGTGTATACTCAGGAAATGGCAGGAGGTATAATCCTAATTTATAGGTGTCTGACTAGTTTTCTTAGGATTTTTTGCATGCTATTTTCTATTACAAATAAAATATTCTAGAAGTTTACAACCAGTACTCAGGATAAGGCAGGATAAATTTAATTACATATATATTTAATTATATATATATATATATATATATATATATATATATATATATATAATTTTATACACACACACAATACATATGCCCTTCATTACAAAATCAGTTTACTAATGTTCAGTGGTGAACACAAACACATCCTTGGGTGATCCCACAATGATTCAAGCCCTTCTGTAACACCCTCCCTGTGAGTAAAGGTGACATCTATGATTTGCTTCTAACCAATGGAATATGACAAGGATGACAAGGATAATCAACTCCCTTGATGAGGTTATTTACATAAGAGCATCTTATTAGACTGGAAAAAGACACTTTCTTACTGGTCTTGAAGACGTAAGCTGTTGTGATATGAACTGCCAGTGGAGAAGGCCACATACCAGGAAAGTGGGAGCAGCCTCTAGTAGCTGACAGCCTCAGGAAACTGAATTCTACCAAGAACATGAATAAACATGGAAGAGGACTCTGAGCTCCAGATGAAACTGCAGCACTGGCTGACATCTTGTGAGATCCTACATAGCCATGCCAGACTCATGACCCATCACAGAAGCCATGAAATGACAAAGGGATGTTGTTTTACATCAATGAGTTTGTTATGCAGCAATAGAAAAGCAACAGATTTGTGTTTTTTAAAACTAATTTCAAGTCTTTATTCTGTTTCGAGATAATTGGAGCAACCTTTAAGAGTTCATCAAATCTTGTTACCACACCCTCTGGTGAAAGCCTTTCATGTTGTGGCATCTTCAAAATATACTGCGGAGCGCCTGGGTGGCTCAGTCAGTTAAGTGTCCGACTTCAGCTCAGGTCATGATCTCATGATCCATGAGTTCGAGCCCCACATCGGGCTCTGTGCTGTCAGTTCAAAGCCTGAAGCCTGCTTCAGATTCTGTGTCTCCCTCTCTGCCCCTCCCCCACTCACGCTCTGTCTCTATCAAAAAATGAATAAACGTTTATATATACACACACACACACACACACACATATATATATACACACACATACACACACACACACACACACACACACACACACACACATATACATATATATTGCTTGTGCTTACCTCCTGATGACTTAGGAAGTTATGTATACATGTATCTCTTATCCTTTAAAAAATGGTATGGCATGAAAAAATTTCAGAAATCTTAAACTTCAAGATAGTCAATAGTATAATAAATTTAAAACCCAGATGAAGGAAATCATGTCCTCCCCAAATAAAACAGAATGTTGAAAATAGTAACAGGTAAAAAGTTAAAGAATAATATAAGTAAATTATTATGGTATTTGAAAACTACAAATATCTCCAAAGCCAAATACAAATTCCAAGAAGCCCAAGTACACATGACAAGAAAAAGATACTTGCCAAGTGCTAAGCAGTATTAGCATATCGTCAGTAGTGTCAACAAAGTTGTAACCACCATTTAAGTATTCGCTGTATGCCAGGGACTTTACACCTTTCATTTCATTCATGTTTTTCTACCAGGACTAAATAATATAAATGTTATCATTTACAAATGAGGAATTTATAATTTATAATTCCCAATTTACAAGAGCAGAAATAAATCTTAAAGAAGTTAGGTGATATTTTCAACTTTACTTATGTCTAGTAAGTAGCAGAACAGGGTACTAAACCCATGTCTTTCTAATTCAGAAGTTGAGTTTTAAAAATGTGCTCCCAATTTCTGCCCAATGGCACAACAATCTGTATATCAAGAAACTCTTTTCTCATTCAACTCATCTATTAATTTGACTCTTGAAGTTCTTGTTTTTTGTTTGTTTCAGCAAAGAAGTATGTCAGACAAGACAGTATAGGTTATGCTGCTACAGGAAACAAACCCCAAACCCCAGTGGCTTACAACAGCAAAGGCTTATTTCTCTCTAACTCTGCATATCCAGTTTTTCCCTGCATCATATTACCTTCATTGTGGGAGCCAGACTGGTGACAGCCTCCATATGAAACATAGCTGGTTGTGATGGCAGGGGGATAAAAAGAACAAGGCAAATTGAGAGCTAGCTCATCTGGTTTTCAACTACAATAACATCTATTCTCATATTTCATTACTCAAAGCAAGCCACATGGTCACATCAATAGGCAACAGTGCAGAGAAATATATTCCTCTTTCAGTAAGGGGCAGTAAATATTAGTGAACATTAATACAGTGCAATACAAGGTACTCATATATTCCAAGTCTTTGAGTACTTGTAAATGTTTATATATATGAAGAAGTACAAAGAAGGGTTTCATTAATTATAAAATATAAAACAGATCCAAAATCAGAAGACAGATACAAAACTCAAGAGTTAGTTTTTTTTAGCAAAATAGTGTAATAAAAAAAAAATGCTAACTTAATCAAGACATATATATATACATATATATATATATATATATACATACATATATATATATATATATATATATGTGTGTGTGTGTGTGTGTGTATGTATGTATACATGTATATACTTATATCCACAGTTGCCCAGGAATCAAAGAGCTCTAAAAACTTTTTGTACAACTCTCTGATAGTAAATCTGAGAATCTGGATGAAATGGGTGATTTCTAGGAAAATAAAACACTTATGTAATTCAAATGGATATAAAAACCTCAATTATACTAAAAGCTATAAGAAGAAATTAGAAAGTTGTAAGAAAACTACCCCTCCAAACAAAACACCTCATGAAAAGGAAATTATGCTTAATTGATTATTAAAAAAAAGGATCATTTTATGCTGGGTAAAATGCTTTGGAGCACACAGAAATAATAAGTAAATAAAAATCCTAATTTTTATATAAAGCCAGAATAAGGCCAATAACAAAACTTTTTGCCATTGATAGTAAAAAAGAAATAAAAAGAAGAAAGAAAGGAAGGAGAAAAAGAATACCATTGACTAATAAAACATTTAAAATTTCCCAATACAATGGTATCCAATAATGTTGAGGAACAGACACGTGGATGGATACACAGATGGATAAAATGATAGGGAACCAAAAAAATCTCAAATATGTATGGGAATCAAATGTATGACAAGGTAATATTTTATATGGCTGCAACAATTTTATTAATAAATAAAAGATATTAGGATAACTGAAGTCGCTAGGATAAAAAAGTTGAATTTCTACTTCATACTGAGTATACAACAATTCCAAGTTCCAAATGGATTAAACATATAAATATATACAATATAAATAATAATGTTACAAAGAAAGTTAGTTTTTAAATTAAAAAAACTTAGTTTTACATTAATCCATAATTTTCTGTGGCAGAGTAACTATTCTAGCATGAGAATAAAGCCAGAGTTGATTAAAAGATTAGTAAATGTTACTTAAATAAAATAAAAACTTCTGTATGACAAAATACCATAATCAAAATTGAACTGTAATTGATCAGAAAATTGATATTATAACTCCTACCATAGTACCTAGCATTCAGAAGTTACTTAATATTTTTTTGAATGAATGCATACCCTTGGCACTGTTCTATAAAGTGTGCTTATAAATCTGTAGGCAATATATGACTACCCTAATAGTGAAAGAAGCAAAGGTTATGGATTAGAAATTTACCAAAAAGAAAGGATAAATGGTCAATAAATATGCAAAATGAATGTGAGTTCTACCAGAGAAAAAGTAAACTAAAGCACTAGTGATATACTATTTCTATCCATCAAATTGTCCAAGATTAAAAAGCCTGATGGGCACCTGAGTGGCGTTGAGCCAGTTGAGTGCCCAACTTCGGCTCAGGTGATATTCTTGCAGTTTGTGGGCCCCACAATGGGCTCTGTGCTGACAGTTCAGAGCCTGGATCCTGCTTCTGATTCTTTGTCTCCCTCTCTCTCTGTCTGTCCCTGCTCATGCTCTGTCTCTGCATCTCAAAAATGAATCGGTGTTAAAAAATAATAATAAAATAAAATAAAATAAAATAAAATAAAATAAAATAAAATAAAATAAAAAGACTGAAAACAAAAAGACAAGAAATGACTGTAAACATATAGGTAACAGGCATTTTCAGATATTGTTGTGGGAACATAAACAAATAAAAATTTCCTATAGAGATGTTAGATGGTATGTATCAAAATTTAAATATGCCTCCCCTCTTCAGAATCTAGTAATTTATCTTTAAGGATACAACAAAATCACCGTGCAAAGATTTGCCAGATTCAATAAATGATGATATATACATAGATGGACAGATAGGTGTAAATACAGAGACACATACATACACACATATTTTTATGTGTAATATAACAAATTAAAAAATATATATATAACGTCAATCAGTATTACTGAGCTGAGAAGGTTTCCATAAAACAAAACCTTTGAGTGCCGGCAACATCATCTGTAGGTCATCTATAGTAAGGGGAAGATGGAATGCTTAGACCAATCTGGATATCTGATTGTCCATGGCTCTACGGGATCCCAGTCATTCTCCTAGCAAGAGGCAGTCCTCAACACTCTGGAACATCACCAACCCCGGTATAGGTACACTCAGTCTCCAGGAAAATCATAGGTCAAGTTCCGAACACCCATGATTCTGCATACTGGCTGGGTAGCTAACTTGTCTGTGAGTCTGCAGTGAGAGCACCTGGGTCCCATAAAAATATCCTGCAGTTCCCTAGGTTTTACCTGTAACTTACTTTACCCGTCTGATTTGATTTCTCCAGTAACAGACTCCTTCATAAAAGAGGATATTATCAGGCTTTTGAAGACTTCTGTATACTTCCAGAAGGTAAATCCCTTATATAATGGACCGAATCCTGGATTCGGCCACCATTTATGCATAGACAATCCCATGGAATCTGAGGCATTTTTGTAGCTCCTCATAACATTTTGTAGCTCCTCATGGCCCTACTGATGGTGCTGGCAACTCTCACAATGAAGATATTTTTTTTATTCACTTCTCCAGCACCAACTCGTCCCCTAAACTGCCACCCTGTATACTAGCTCAAATGTGGGATTTTAATTCATATTCCTCTTACACCACACTCTATTGACATGTTATTTTACCTTCTAATAGTGATAGCACCTTAAAAAACTTAGCATTGTTTAGTATGCTCTCCCAATAAATTCTTAGCCCACTGCCATACAAATTTTATACCCAATAAATATTTGCTTTAGGTGAATCAATAGATGTTTGTTTGGAGGTAATACAGGAAATACATATATATTAAAAAGTGTGAGGTTTTAAACCTCAAGTGTTAATCCCTATATTTTAGCCACAGACATATACATTCTTAAATTTCATATGTAATTTCTAGACTGCCCAATTTCTTAGTATTGTAGTTCATATATACCATGTCCTTTGTCTGACTCTAAATATATTTGACAATGATTTATGTTTGATTGTACATATACTTGAAATAGTTACTCTATAGAATTGTGTGCATGAAAGTTTTTTCCAAATCTTTCTACAAATTGTCTACACGGCAATAACATCATAGTACCACATGTATACTTGTGAACCTACTAAAAGTAAGCGCATTTCACACTGTGAGTTAAATGTCTTTGTAAATGTGCACTCTACTAAAAGGTTCAGATATAAGAACTTTTGAATGAAATTTTAAATTAATACCCAACCAGCAAGGATTGCTTTTCTGGTGAACAAAAGCCTGCCCCTGATTACAAAACAAGCAGTTAGTGTGCCTTGTTTTAAAAAGACTTGCCTTCAGAGACAGTGAAGTTAGATGTTGTTTTCAATTTCTAAATGAGACCCTGATTTCCGGTTGCAGCAGGTCTTGCTGACATGTCCCAGGGTTTCACAGCCATGCCTCACTGCTTGAGTTTTGCTTCACTGTGTCCTTCTGCTCACATACTCAAAAGTTCCCTCCTCCATTTGCCATCAAGCGGCTGCTTAAGCATCCAGCTGTCATCCGTCTTTCACACATGCCCCACCCAGAGGAGTTTCTCTTGCAACATGCTGAAAGTACTTCTGTGCTGAGGAACTGACTGCATTAAAAACCCCGCAGAAAATAACAAATTCAAGGGGAGACGCTGAGAATATGTAATCAGTCTGAAATACCAGAATAATTGTAAGTGGGAACAATTTAGCAAACCTAAGACCACTAAAATGGCAAAATGACTAGTTATCTATACCTAAGATATTGATATCTAAAGAAAAAGGCTAATAAACCAAAGGACTTTGAATGAGTAAAAGGGAAAATGGTAAATTAATATGTGGAGTGAACACTTTGATTACCGAATACAGAAATACTTCCAGGGCTACAAAAGAAATTAAAGAAATAACAACATGAAGTAGCAAATTTTTAAAAAGACATTCCCAATTCAATTATTAGTCATTATAATGCAGACACATGGAAAAGTATTTAGGAGTTTATGGTTCTGTGTGAAGCTTATACTAACTTAAACCTGAAAAAAGGTTTGGTAATGAATGACCCAGGTATTATCTCCATATCACTTTGGAGGTGTCACCACACACTGCCATCGCTACCTCCTCACAAACATGTGTCCTGTATTTTAAAGGAGAGGGGGGCTGAGTTGATGCAGTGTTTATTC